>NW_007729111.1:90916-129939 GCF_000696425.1 Galeopterus variegatus
AACCCTCGGTGTTGCTCCCGCGCCTCGCTCAGGCAGTGAGCGGGAACCGGTCTGCATGTGGGATCCGAACCCTCGGCGGGAGCGTCGCCACGCTTCCCAAGCGGCGCACTAGCGCAGTGCGCCACCGGGCCAGCCCTACTTTTTGAACTTTTTGATGCTCTTTTTCCTCTCTGTTCCAGGGTAGCCCCAGATTCACTAACATAGTAAGCTTTTTTCAAGATGCCAGAGTGTGACAGGATCTGACTTAAGATACCATACTGGTTAGTTACTGCTACATAACAACTATCCCCAAACACAGTGTCTTCAAACACCTGCCATGGTTTTTTTTTTTGCTCAGGGTTTTGCAATCTGGGTTGGGCCCAGTTGTGTGGTTCTTCTGCTGGGTTTCCAGTGTTTACTCATATGGCTGAATTTGACTGATGAGTTGGACTAGGCTTAGTTGGGAAACTGGGATGACTCAGGTTCTCTGCCTCCCCATGTAACTTCTACACATGTTTTCTCCAGTAGGGCAGCTGGATGTTTACATGGTGGCCCAAGGCTCCCAAGAGCATGCAAGTGGAAGCTATCATGCCTTCTTAAGGCTTAGGCCTGGAACCTGCACAGCCTTACTTCCGTTGCATCCCATTAGTTAAAATAAGTCACAGGAGCAGCTGAGTTGTTTTTTTTTTTTTTTAAGGTGAGGGGATTACACAAGGGTATGAATACAAAAAAAAATGTGTTGGGGCCCATCTATGTATCAGACTACTGTAGACACCTTAGACAGCACTGCTGGGAGCAGAGATATTATAAGGAATGAGGAGAAACAGTTCTCTAAAGGCATAGAGTAGGGGCCAGGATACATTTCTTTTCCTATAACCAGGAAGCCTGTGAAAACCTTCAAGTGGAAGAGCATGAGAAAAAACGTATCCAGGGCATGGCCTTCCAACTTTGCTATGTCAAAGTCCAGTCTCAAATAATGCAAAATAAGACTGTGTCCCAACCTTACTCAACTTAATTTTTGGTTAAACCCTGGTTGGAGAGGCTTTAGGATGAACTGGGTGCAGAGACTTATCTGCTCTGACAAATAAAGTCACATTATATCTTTACTTATGAGGTTTTAAAAATTTATTGTATATATTTAAAGTGTACAACATGATGTTTTGATATACAGAGTGAAATGATTACTGTAGGTAAGCAAATTAACTTATCCATCACCTTCCATAGTTACCTCTTTTTTTTTTTATGGTAAGAGTACCTAAAATCTAGTCACTTAGCAGATCTTCAATACACAGTACAATATTGTAAACTGTAGTTCTTCTGGTGCACATTAGATCTCTAGACTTATTCACACAACATAACTGCAAGTTGATACCCTTTGACTTTCATCTTCCCCTTTCCTCCCCCTCCTTGCCCTGCTAACCACCATTATACTCTCTGTTTCTATGTATTTGACTTTTTTTAGATTCCATGTACAGATAAGTGAAATCATGCAGTATTTTCTTTCTGGCTTATTTCACTTATCACAATGTCTTGCAGGTTAATCCATGTTGTCACAAATGGCAGTATCTCCTTCTCACTTTTTTTTTTTTTTTGTCTTTTTGTCTTTTTTCGTGACTGGCAACGGATCGCAACCCTCAGTGTCGTGCCCGTACCGGACCGGGACCGGCAACGGGATCGCAACCCTCGGCGTTGCCCCCGCTCCTCACTCAGCCAGTGAGCCGCCGGTCTGTACGTGGGATCCGAACCCTCGGCGGGAGCGCCGCCGCGCTTCCCAAGCGGCGCACTATCCAGTGCGCCACCGGGCCGGCCCCTCACTTTTTTTTTTAAAGTCAGGTAAATTTGACTCATTTTTTAAGGCTGAATAATATTCTTTTTTTTTTTTCCTTTTTGTCTTTTTTTCGTGTCCGGCAACGGATCGCAACCCTCAGTGTCGCGCCCGTACCGGACCGGGACTGGCAACGGGATCGCAAACCTTGGTGCTGTGCCCGCACCTCGGCAGGAGCACTGAATAATATTCTAACACACACATACACACACACACGAGGGTACTTCAGAAAGTTTATGGTAAAATAGAATTCAAATATAATTCGAATCTTTCCATGAACTTTTTGAAGTACCCTCATGTGTGTGTGTGTGTGTGTGTGTGTGTGTGTATCTCACAATTTCTTTATTCATTCACTCATTGATGGACACTTAGATTGTTTCTGTATCTTGACTATTGTGAATAAGGCTGTAAGGTACATGGGAAGGCTGATATCTCGATGAAGTGCTGATTTCATTTCCTTTGGGTATATACCTAGCAGAGGGATTGCCAGATCATAAGGAAGTTCTAGTTTCAATTTTTTGAGGAGCCTCCATACTATTTTCCTTAATGGCTATGACAATTTACATTCTCACCAACAATGTACAATGTTTTCCATTTCTCCACACTGTCATCAACACTTATCTCTCAACTTTTTGATGATAGCCATCCTACCAGATGTGAGGTGATATCTCACTGTGGTTTTGATTTGCATTTCCCTGATGATTATTGATGTTGAGTACCTTTTCCTATGCCTGTTGCCATTTTTATGTCTTCTTTGGAAAAATATCCATTCTAGTCCTTTACCCATTTCAAAATCAGGTTATTTGTTTTTTAGCTATTGAGTTGTAGGAGTTCGTTATATATTTTTGATATTAACCCCATATCAGATATATAGTTTGTAATATTTTCTCCCAGTCCATAGGCCACCTTTTCTTTTTGTTGATTGTTTCATTTGCTGTGCAGAAGCTTTTTAGTTTGATGTAGTCTCACTTGTTTATTTTTGCTTTTGTTGCCTGTGCTTTTGGTGTCATATCCAAAAAGTCATTGCCAAGGCCAGTATCAAGGAGCCTTTCCCCTATGTTTTCTATCAGGAGTTTTATGGTTTTAGGTCTTATGTTTAAGTCTTTAATCCATTTTGAGTTTATTTTTGTGTATGGTGTAAGATAAAGGTCCAGTTTATTCTTGTGCATATGGACATCCTGTTTTCCCAGCATCATTTATTGAACAGACTGTCTTTTCTCCAATTGTGTCTTCTTGGTAGCCTTGTCAAAAATTGGTCCACCCTTACTGGCCACCTGCCAAAAAAATCCAAAAAACATAAATAAATGTGAGCCATAAGTTGGAAAAAAAATTGGTTGACTGTATATTCTTGAGTTTATTTCTGGATTCTTTATTCTGATCCATTGGTCTATGTGTTTGGTTTTATGCCAGTACCAAACTGTTTTGATGACTATAGATTTGTAATATAATTTGAAATCAGGAAGTGTGATACCTCAAACTTTGTTTTTCTTTCTCAAGATTGTTTTGGTTATTTGGAATATTTTGTGGTTCCATACTAATTTTAGAATTTTTTTTTTCTGTTTATGTGAAAAATGCCATTGGAATTTTGATACAGTTGTGTTGAATCTGTATATAGCATTGTATAGCACTGACATATTTTTTTTTTTTTTTATTCCTTTTTGTCTTTTTTACTGACCGGTAACGGGATCGCAACCCTCGGTGTCGCGCCACCCATACCAGGGCCTGGCAACGGGATCGCAACCCTCGGTGTTGCGCCTGCACTGCGCTCAGCCAGTGAGCGGGAACCGGTCTCCACATGGGATCCGTACCCTCGGAGGGAGCGCTGCCGCGCTCCCACGCGGCGCACTCTCCAGTGCACCACCGGGCTGGCCCAACATTGACATTTTAACAGTATTAATTCTTCTAGTTCATGAACATGGGATATCTTTCCATTTATTTGTGCCTTCTTCAGTTTCTCTCATCAGTGTTTTATAGTTTTCAGTGTATAGGTCTTTCACTTCTTTGCTTAAATTTATTCCTAAGTATTTTATTCTTGTTGGTGCTATAGTAAATGGGATTATTTTCTTGATTTCTTTTTTTTTTTTGGATAGATCTTTATTGGTATAAAGAAATATAACTGATTTTTGTATGTCGATTTTATATCCTGCAAGTTTCCTGGATTCATTTCTTAGTTTTAACAGTTTTTTTTGTGTGTGTATGTGTGTAATATTTAGGGTTTTTTACATACAGGTTTATGTCATCTGTGAAGGGAGATACTTTTACCTCTTCCTAATTTGAATGCCTTTTATTTCTTTTTCTTGTCTGATTGCTCTTGCTGGTACTTTTAATAGTGTGTTGAATAGAAGTGGTGAGAGTGGGCATCCTTGCCTTATACCAAATCTTAGAGGAAAATCTTTCAGTTTTTCTTTATTGATTATGATATTAGCTGTGGGATTTTTATAAATGGACTTTATTTATGTTGAGGGAATTTCCTTCTCTACATATTTTTTTGAGAGTTTTTATTATGGAAGGATGTTGAACTTTGTCAAATGCTTTTTATGCACTGTTGAGATGATCATGTGGTTTTTTCTTTCATTTTGTTCATGTAGTGTATCACATTGATTGATTTGTGTTTGTTAAACCAAACTTGAATCCCAGGGATAAATCCCACTTGATAATGGTGTATAATCTTTTTGATGTGTTGTTGAATTCTATTTGCTGTTATTTTATTGAGGGTTTTTGCATCTGCATTCATCAAAGATATTGGCTTGTAGGTTTTCTTTCTTTTTAAAAAATTATTTATTTTTAAATGACACAATAATTGTACATATTTATGGACTAGAGCGTGATGTTTCCATACATGTACACAATGCATAATAATAGTTTTCTATATAGTTTTCTTTAGTCTTTGTCTGGCTTTGGTGTTAGGTGATACTGGTCTTATAAAATAAGTTTGGAAGTATTCCCTGTACTATTTTTGGGAAGATTTTAGGAAGGATTTGTATTAATTCTTCTTTGAATGTTTGGTAGAATTTACCGGTGAGACCATATGGTCCTGATCTTTTCTTTGGTGGGAGGTTTTTGATTACTACTTCAATCTCTACTTGTAATTGGTCTTTTCAGGCTTTCCATTTCTTCTTAATTAAGTTTTAGTATGTTGTATGTTTCTAGAAATTTATCCATTTCCTCTAGGTTATCCAATTTGTTGGCATGTAATTATTCAGACTAGTCCCTTATGATCCTTTATATTTCTGAAGCATCCATTGTAATGTCTTCTCTTTCATTTGTGATTTTATTTTAGTCTTCTCTCTTTTTTCTTAGTTTATCTAAGGGTTTGTGGATTTTGTTTATTTTTTAAAACACTTTTGTTGATTTTTTTCTATAGATTTTCTATTCTCTATTGACTTATTTCTACTATGATCTTTATTATTTCCTTCCTTCTGCTAAATTTGGGTTTAATTTGTTTTTCTTTTTCTAGGTTCCTGAGGTGTAAAGTTGGGTTGTTTATTTGAGATCTTTTATCTTTTCTAATGTAGGTGTTTATCACTAGAAACTTCCCTCTTACTACTGCTTTTGCTGCATCCTATAAGTTTTGGGATGTTGTGTTTTTGTTTTTGTTTCTAGGTATTTTTAAAAATTCCCTTTTGATTCCCTCTTTGACTCAGTCGTTGATCAAGAGTGTGCTATTTAGTTTACACCTATTTGTGAGTTTTGCCATTTTCTTGTTGGTATTGACTTGTATTTTTATTACATTGTGGTCAGAAAAGATACTTGGCATGATTCCAATTTTCTTAAAAATTTTAAGACTTGTTTTGTGACTTAAAATGTGATATATCCTGGGGAATGTTCTGTTTGTACTTGAGAAGAGTGTATATTCTGCTCTTGGTGAAAAGTTCTGTGTATGTCCATTTGGTCTATAGTGCTGTTCAAGTTCACTGTTTCTTTATTGATTTTATGTCTAGATTTTCTATCTATTATAAGTGGGGCATAGAAGTCCATATTATTGTTGTATTGCTGTCAACTTCTCCTTTCAAATCTGTCAATATTTGTTTTATATACTCAATGCTCTACTATTGGGTACATGTATATTTAAAATTGTTATACCTTTCTTTCAAATTGAACTTTTTATCATTATGTAATGACCTTTTTTTGTCTCTAGATACAGTTTTTTTTTTTTTCCTTTTTGGCTTTTTTACTGACTGGTAACGGGATCACAACCCATGGTGTCGCGCCCGTACCAGGGACCGGCAACGGGATCGCAACCCTCGGTGTTGCGCCTGCACCGCGCTCAGCCAGTGAGTGGGAACCGGTCTCCACATGGGATCCGAACCCTCAGTGGGAGCGCCGCTGCGCTCCCAAGTGGCGCACTCTCCAGTGCGCCACCGGGCCGGCCCTCTAGTAACAGTTTTTGACTTAAAGTATACTTTTTCTTTTCTTTTTAGTTTTTTTTTTTTTTTTTTTTTTTTTTCAGTTTTTTTTTTTTTTTTTTTACAGTTTTTGTTTTGTTTTGTTCTGTTTTTGCAGCTGGTCAGTACAGGGATCTGAAACCTTGACCTTGGTGTTATAACAGCAAGCTCTAACCAATTGAGCTAGCTGGTCAATCCCCAAGGTCTATTTTTTCTGATATAAGTATAGCAAATCCTGCTTTCTTTTGGTTACTATTTGCATGGAATATCTTTTTCTATCTCTTCATATTCATCCTGTGTATGTCTTTGAACCTAAAGTGAGTTTCTTATAGACAACATACAGTTGGATCTTTTTTTAAATTTCAAATAATTATTAAGGGAGGATTTTCTACTGTCATTTTGTTAACTGTTTTCTGTTTGTGTTGTGGTTCTTTAATCCCTTTTTTTCTCTCTTGCTGTCTTCTTTTGTGTTTCATTGGCATTTCTTTTTTCATATTGCTAGATTTTGATTTCTTTCTGTTTTTCTTTTGTGTAACTTCTACAGGTATTTTCTTTGTGGTTACTAAGGGTCTGAAATAAAATATCTTTTAATTATTAACATCTATTTTAAGCTGATAACAACTGAATTTCTCTTGTATGCAAGATCTCTACACTTGTATCTCTCCTCCCTCCCTTCATCATATGCTATTGATATCAGTGATTTACAACTACTTATATTATGTATCCATTAACATAATTTAGTTATAACTGTTTTTAATATTTTTGTCTTTTAACTTTTCTAGAAAGATTGCAATCAATTTTCCCATCACTGTAATAGTAATAAAATATTCTTTTTTCCCTATATATTTACCTTTGCCAATGAGTTTTATACTTTCTTATGCTCTTGTGTTGTTATTTAGCATCTTTTTGTTTCAATTCAAAGAACTCCTTTTAGTATTTCCTGTAATACTACTGGTCTAGTGGTGCTAAACTCCCTTAGCTTTTGTTTATCTGAGAAATTCTTTATCCCTCCTTCGTTTTTGAGAGACAATTTTGCTACATATAGTATTCTTGGTTGGCAGGTTTTTTTTTTTTTTTTTTTTTGGTATTTTGAATATATGATCCCACTCCTTTCTGGCCTGCAAGGTTTCTGCTGAAAAGTTTGCTGATAATTTTATGGAGGTCCCCCTGTATGTAACAAGTTACTTTTGCCTTGCTGCTTTCAAAGTTTTCTCTTTGTCTTTAACTTTTGACAATTTTATTATGTGTCTTGGCATGAGTCTCTTTGGATTTATCTAATTTGGTATCCTTTGGGCTTCATAGATCTGGATTTCTGTTTCCTTCCCTGGACTTGGGAAGTTTTCAGCCATTATTTCTGTGAATAAGCTTTTTGTCCATTTCTTTCTCTCTTCTCCTGGAAAACTCATAATCATATATTGTTCCACTACATGGTGTCGCATAAGTCCCTTGAGCTGTCTTTACTCTTTTTCATTCTTTTCTCTTTTTGCTCCTTTGGATAATTCCCAATGACCTGTCATCGCATTTGCTGATCCTTTCTTCTGCTTGACTTAGTCAGCTGTTGAATACTTCTATGGAATTTTTCAGTTCAGTTATTGTATTCTGTTTGGTACTTTTTAATATTTTCTGTCTCTTTGATGAAATTCGCAGTTTGTTTATGAATTGCTCTCCTGACCTCTGTGAGCATCTTTATGACCATTCTTTTGAATCTGTTGTCAGGTAAATCATGTATCTCCATTTCATTAGGGTTTCTGGAGATTTAACTTATTCTTTCATTTGGAACATATTTTCCTGTTTTTTCATTTTCTTCAACTCTCTGTGTTTGTTTCTGTGCATTTGATAAGAAACCACCTTTCCCAGTCTTGTCAGACTGGCCTCATATAGGAGATGGACCTCACCATTTAGCCTGGCCAGAGATTGTAGGTACATCTCAAATTTTTGTCATTTTCCAACCTGCTGTCTTTGTTCTTAGTAGCCTGCAGGAGATTAGAATATACGAGGTCCTGTTGGTGCCCTTAGACAGGTGAGTAGAAGGCAGTCCCCTGAGATACAGCTGGAAAAGTTGGGGTGTTAGATGTGTGTTCCAGTTTCTTCTATAATAAGGGACAAGCTGTGAGCTGGAGTTTATCACCTACTTACTCTGCACTAAACTGGGGAGAGGATCTGTGGCAAATGTCTGCACTCTTGTTCAGACTGCACACTCTGAGCCTCAGAGGACAGCTGCTGGAAGTGTACCTGTTTAAAAACCACAATTTTGTTTTCTGTGGTCTAGGGAGACTCAGAAATACAGAGCCCCATCAATTCCCAGAGTGAGGCAATTTATGAGCAAGTTTCTTGCGTGGGAGCTGTAAAGTTGGGGCATTGAATTCATGCACAAATTCCTTCCACAGAAAGTCTGTAGACTTGGATTTATTGCTGGAGTGAACTGGGGGAGAAAGCATGGGAAGTGCCTACACTCCCATTCAGACTTATGAAAATCAATTATTTGTCTGCCCCATGGGCTCCTAGATGCAAGATAGTTAGAAGCTTTACCTCTGGCAGCAGCTGGAGAAGTGTGCAGACAAACCCCTTCCAGGGAGAAACTGGGAGATGAGCATTTTAGGTCTTTCTCTCTGGACTGATCCCAGGGGCTATATAGCTACTCATTCTCTGTGGTCCAGGGAAAGTTGTGAATGCTGAGTCCCTTTTGCTCCCAGGGTTTGATTTAAGAGCTAAACCTTCCAGTGGGAATAATAAAAGTTGGAATGCTATAAGTGTGGTTCAAAGCCTTCACTCCTCAGGGAGAAGCTGGGAGTTGGAGATTCCTTCCTGATTGTAAAGTGTTGTGCCTGGGGTGGGGTTTGTGTGAGTGTGTTTCACCTTATCCTACCTGTTTTGATATGGATATTTCTCAGTTGCCCAGTATGTAGGAATCTCTTAACTGGTTTCGGGTGGTTTCGTAGGGGGAATTGTTCCATGTGTAGATGTTTATTTGGTGCGTCCATGGAAAGAGGGAAAGTCAAGGGCTTCCTATTCTACCATCCTGACAATGTCTTTTCTTTTTTAAAAACATGTTTTATTATTATCATTTACATTCAGTGTACTCAGGATCCTGATTGAGAAATAAGGGCTTTGAAGCAAAGATGTATGTGTGTATACGTGTGCACATTCTTCTTCCTCATCCTTGCCTGTTATGCGGGTGCAGGTATGTGGAATACACTCAATTAACCCTATAGCCTGGGAGGGTTCAGACTGCATCAGAAGTTGCAGAGGAAAAAATGCAGGGTAGACCCTTGGAAGGTAATTTGTCCTTCATACAACAAAATATTTATTTATTTATCTATTTATTTTGGTAGCTGGCTGATATAGGGATCCAAACCCTTGACCTTGACCTTGGTGTTACAAAGCTGTACTCTAACCAACTGAGTGAACTGGCTAGCTCCATACAACAAAATATTTAATGAGTACTTATGTTTCAAGGCACTATTCTACTAGGGTACTTCAAATAGTTCGTGGGAAAATAGAATTAAAAGATAATGGGAATCTTTCCATGAACTTTTTGATGATTCCTTGTACAGATAAAATTTCTGACATTATGAAGCTCACGTTCTATGTGTGATGCTAAATGTTATGATAAAAAAAGTAGAGTAAATGGAACAATGAGTGGGTAATGGTGATTACTATTTTTTATAAGATGGTTGGAGAAGATCTGTTTGTTAATGTGACATTTTAGCAAAGAGTTGAAAGGTGATGGAAAAACAGAGCCATGTAGCTATCTGTTGGAAGAGTGTCTCCACTACAGGGATCAGCCAGGGCAAGGACCCTGAAGCCAGAGTTGGTTCAAAGAATGCCAAGAAGGCCTGAAGGATGTGAGGAAGAGAAGAGTGATTCGAGAAGACCTTAGAAAGGTGTGTGTGTGTGTGTGCGTGCATGTGTGTGTGTGTGTCTGTTGAAGGAGGTGGCCCATGCAGCATTTGTACGGTATAGTAAGGACATAGCTTTTTAAATTTTTTTTCCCCTGAGGGAGTTGGGAAGCCACTGGGGGGTTTAAATCATAGATATCACATTATTTAATCTATACTTTTAAAGGAGCACTCAGGAATGGAAGTTGCATTTCTGTGAGTATACCTCTGACTCTTAGAACTATGGTAATGTTACACGTAATCCCCTCCCACAAAGTACATAATTAAAATAAATTGGGATGTAGGGGGAGCCAAAAATAGAATGCAAATAATGGAATCTACTTTATTACCAATGAGTAACATAACCACATTTCAGGGATGGGGAAGGCAAGAACTAAACAAGTGACTTTGAAAAACATTCATTTTGACTGTGTTTTATAAGGCTAAAGACAAAAACAAGTATACTAAATATTTTACTCTAGTTAGTAAATTTGTTTTTCAGAAGGACATGGGTTAACAATCTAAGACTACTTTATGTGTATACTAGAATTGAGCAAATAAGAAAACAACATATTGCAACGCAGGAGCCGAGATGGCTGGGGGTCCTCAGAAGGAGGCCTCAGGCCTTCCCTATGCCCCCATCCACATCTGGGCAAGCAATGGAGCCAGCTGAGAAGTCAGGGTGTCCTCAGAAGGGGGCCTCGGGACTTGGTCATGTCCCCACCCACATCCAGGCAAGCAATGGAGCCAGCTGAGACACCCAGGAGTCCTGAGGTGGGAGCCAAGGGCCAGCCACGCCCCACATGCAACCAGATCTTAGAATGTATGACTTATCTGCTCATGCCCTTCACCAAATTTGTGTTTACATTTTTCTAATTTATTTTTAAGTGTTCTTTTTGCAATTAAAAAAATTAAATTAAAAAAACATATCGCAGACAATGGGAGTCAGGTTTCTCACTGTCAGTGAAAGTAGTTGCACATAAGGAAGGAGGGAAGTCTAAAATGAACCTTGTGGGGCTGGATTGGAATCAGAGGTGTCAGTACAAGCTCATGGTTTTTAATATGGACACAGATATAATTATAAGTATGTGTGCATACATGGGATAGTATACATATATATGTTACCTACCTCTGTCCATTGAGAGAGGCTTGAACCAGTGACACCTCATGTATTAGCCCATCTCTGTTGCTTATAACAGAAATACCTGAAACTGGGTAATTTGTAAAGAAACAATATTTATTGCTTAAAGTTTTGGAGACTGGAAGTCCAAAGTCCAGGGACCACATCTGGTGAGGGCCTTGGTGGTGACTCCTCACAGCAAGGCAGGTTGCCACATGGCTTGAGCAAGAGGGAGCTGACCTGCTCACTCACTCTCCTTTTAAAGCCATCAGAACCATGCCTATTACTCCATAAATGGGTCAATCCATTCACTAGGGCACAGTCCTCACAATCTAATCACCTCCCAAAGGCCCTACCTTTCAACGACCGTAATAGGATTTCCCACCCTCTTAACACTGTTACATTGAAGATTAAATTTCAGTCAGTTTGGGGGTACATTCAATCCACAGTACTCCAGTAGCAATGAACACATCTATCATCTGTATGTCATTATTCAATGAAAATAATCAGAATTCCTTGGAGACATGGTTGATTCCAGAGCTGCGGCAAGAAAATATAAGATTAGCCTGGAACATCTCGTGGTTGCAGGAAGTGATGAAGTGCTCATGAAATGATAGGGGTATTTAGAAAGGACACAAGATCCAACTTGAAGGAGCTCCAAATGGCCAGATCTGGAACACGTTGAGCAACAAAGTAAATGACAGCAATGGATTGTAATTCATAGAATAAAATAAATATCCATGAATTCATAGCGATATTAATTAAGTCATGGGAGAGAAGTGATGGCTCCTCCTTACAGTAAAATTCCAATTGATAATTGTGGAAGGAGTGAAGGCGATAGGATATCAACGTTGGGCAAACTCACAGAAATAATTCTTATAGGCAAGGATGATCAGTGGATGCTAAAATCAGTGGACAGAGCATGATGAAAAACAGGATATTTGCCTGACCTCAAAGTGTCTGTCCATAAGATATTTATTGATTACAAAGGAAAAAATGGTGTCTTGAGAGTGAAGAAACCTGGCAGACACCATCTTAACCAGGTGACCAAAGTTGACATTACTAATAATAAGACATAATGACAACATTTATTCCTGATATGATGCACTGAGAACACATCACTTCTGTGGTCTTCTTGCCAAAAATGTTTGTTCTCAATCTGATCATGAAAAACATCAGACAAACCCTACTTGAGGGACATTCAACAAAATCCCTGACCAGTACTCTTCAAAAGTGTAAAGGACATAAAAGGCAAGGAAAGACTAAGAGACTGTTACAGAGTGGCTGAGACTAAGGAGACATGATGAGTACATGTAACACGGTGTCCTGGATCAGATCCTAGATCAGAAAAAGAACATTAGTGGACAAACTGATGAAATCCATTAAAGCCTGTATTTTAGTTAACAGTATTGAATCAATGTGTATTTCTTAGTTTTTATATATGAACTGTGGTTATAAAAGATATGAACATTAGGGGAAGTTGGGTGAAGAGCATATGGCAGCTCTCTGTACTCGTTTTGCAACATTACTATAACTCAAAAATTATTTCAAAATCAAACACTAAAAAGTGAGGAATATATGGAGCATAAACTCTGTTTAGGTGTGATAGAACAAGGGTTCAAGTAGGGACCCATTTGGAGCTCTTTCAAATTGTCCAGGCAAAAAATTATGGTGATTCACAACAGGGTGGTTGTAATAGAGGGATGAGATATTGAATTCTGGATATATTTGGAATGTGTAACCAACATGATTTGCTGATGTATTGGTTGTAGGGGGAAGAGAAAGAGAGGAGCTAAGGCTACATGTAGACCTCTTAGAAGGTGCTTCCTTGCCCCTCTGTTTCCTAGAGGACTAGGCCTCTTAAAAAGAATCAAAGATTTATCCTAGGACCAGGGCACCTGTAAGTCAAGGGATAGGAGTGAAGGTCTGGGAAATGAAGAACCAGCAGGCTGAGGACACAGAGAAAATCGGCATTGTTGGAATGGAAATGCCCAGAAGAGAGGGTACTTGCTAACATCTAAATTCAGTTTTCATCTGGGACTGATATTGATCTCCTCCCTCTTATAAAGACAAAGGACACATCTTTATAATAAGAGGAAAACATCCGTTGAGAAAATAATGGCTAGTCAAGCAGAGAAGGAACTTTTAATGAACCACGGTATCATCATTTGCCTGCAAAGCTGGAAATGCTTTCTGGCCCTTTACAGAAAAAGTTTGCCAACCCCTCACCTCGGCAGTCAGGCGATGAGAACGCGGGTCAGCGTCTGTACACGAGTGTGTGATGTATGTGCCAACGTGTTGGAGGGCAGCTAAAACATTGAGGTATAACATGGAAAAAGCTGACATTGAAAGACCACTTTAATCCATAATTCACCTTTATTAACAGCCTCTATTTTGATGGACAAAAAACTCAGTTTCACTGGTGTCACTTTGAAGTATCTGTCCTTATTTCTAGGATAATCTCTCTGTGATGGAATCGAGACATCCATCCCACTGTTGAACTTGTCACACTGTATTTATTTTCTCCTATGCCTATTTTTGGCCCCCTTCTTATTTCTTTTCTATAATTTTCCCCCTTCTTTGTTCAGTCTTTGTCTTTCTCCCTTACATACTCACCCGAGTTTGACAGCGTGATTACTTAATACTCACCTGCCAAATTAACTGACTTATTTTACCAACTGGGTGGATATACAATACTTTGACACTTGCTATTTGAGTATTTTACTGATTTTTTTATATGTCCGTGATGAATAAATAATGGCACACGTATTCAAATATTGGTAATTCACCTGTTTTGTGTTAAAGTATGCATCAGTATATATTGTCTCTTTCACTGTTTGACCTCAGTTCAGTGAAGATTAATAGGTTATATTAAAATTAGTAATCCCCTCCATTCCTCTTCACTTTCTAGACCCACTTTCCATTTCTCCGAGTTGGGACGTTTACACTAAAAGAGCAAATGACATCTAGTCAAATGAACAATGTGAATAGCAGAGTAGTCCAGTTATTTGAAAAGAGAACATACTCCTGTATTCCCAAACATTTAGTTTTGAAATGGCCCCTAAATTTATTGTACTATCTGGTGGCGCTGTTTGTTTATTTCATTGCAGGGTTAGGTGATAGTCCCCTGTGCAAAACACAATGTCATCTTCCCTTTCCTTCCTTCCTTTTTATCACCCCCCCTCACTCTCTTTCCCTCCCCCCCCCCACTGGCAATGATTCTAATGTGTATAATATGTACATTTAAATTTGTATGTATCCTTGCAGAATACGTAAGGTTATTTTGTGGACATGTTTAAAAAATTCACATTACACTAATCCCCCCTTTTCCACTAGGAACACATTCCAAGACCCTCAGTGGATGCCTGAAACTGTGAATAGTTTCCTATATATGCTGTGTTTTTTCCTATACATACACACCTATGATAAAGTTTAATTTATAATTAGGCACAGCAAGAGATTAACAGCAATAACTAATAACAAAATAAACAATTATAACAATATGCCAGCATTACTACTCTTGTGCTTTGGGGCCATTATTAAGTAAAATAAGGGTGGCTTGAACACAAGCACTGCAATACCTTCGCAGTCGATCTGATAACCCAGACGGCTACTAAGTGATGAACTGGCAGGGGACATCTACAGTGTGGATGTGTTGGACAATGGGATGGTTTACATCCCCGGCAGGATGGAGTTGGACGGCATGGGATTTTATCATGCTGCTCAGAATGGTGTGCAATTTAAAACTTATGAATTGCTTATTTTTAGGATATTCCATTTAATATTTTCAGACTGCAGTTGACTGAGGGTAACTGAAACCATTCTGTTTCTTAACATTTTTTCATTCAGAACCATCTTCTTAATATCTATCCATATTGTTGTGTGTACATCTACTTCATTGCTCTAAACTGCTCATGATATGCTATAGTGTGCATTCTTCACATTTCACTTTTCCGTTATCTCCCTGGGATGGACATTTAGGTTGCTCCAAGTTCCTTTACCACAAATAACACTCTTTATAAATGTCCCTTTTGGGCTGTATGTGAATTTTTCTATGGTATATTCCCAGAAGTGGGATGCTTGGGTTTTAGGGTAGTGAATACTCTGATTAAATTCTTTCAGATTGTTCTCCTCAATGGTTGCATTAATGTGTGTGTGTGTGTGTGCGCTTGTGTGTGTGTGTGTGTGCGTGCTTGTGTGTGTGTGTATGTTCTCAGAGGCTAAGGTAAAAGATTATGTGTCAGTTGTTATCCTTGAAAATTCACGAAGCCAGATTGGGAACCATTGTTTGGGATAAGGGAAATGATGGAATCAAATTACCTTTTCTTCTGGAATTCAGTCTGCATTCTTATTGATAATAAGAATAACTACCATAAAGCGAACATTTAATACAAGCCAGGAACTATGCTCAGTGCTTTACATTCTTTGTCTTATTTAATCTTCACAATAATGCTATGATGTAGATGTTGATAGTATAAATTGTGTTTCCAGGACATGAAAAACCAGATTGAGAGAGTTTTAGTGACTTGCCTGAGCTGGTAAGTTTCAGATTTGGTTTGGAACTCAGCTCTAACTCCAAAGCCTGTGCTCTTAATCACAATGCTACAATGCCTTCCCTATCATCCCTTTATCCCAAAGGACTTTTAAAAATTTTTAAAATTTTAATTTATCAATTTACAGTGTAGTTGATTTTCGTGTCCCTTTACCAATTCCTCCCCAAAGGACTTTTTGAGATACTTGATATTTTACTCTGTGTACTGTAGGTTTTAGAATATCAGGTTAACTGCAGGGTATGGGGGGTGGGTGCAGAGAGAATCTACGGGATGGACCACCGCAGCCTTGGGCATCAGTGTTCACAGTACACAATGAGAACCCATTTGCATTCTGATTTATAGCTCAGTTACTTTAATTTTGATGAATGTGAATCAGTCTCTCGAGTGATAAAATCATGTATTTTGAAATATCAAAACTGAGGGGAAGACTCCAAGACTGACAATGAACCATAGAAGCTCTCTTAATTGACCTAGACTTAATTATGTCGTTGGAGAAACTGATGCTTTCCATTTCACCTGTACACTGTACCTACTGACGCCCACAGCATGTTGAATAGTATATTAGCAGCTAGTAGGCTACTTTCCACTGTACTCCTACCGGTTGAGCACTATGCTTAACAGAGACAGTATGTTTGTTCCCAAACCTGTTTATTCCAGTTTTAGTAGTGTAAATTCTATAATTTAATTAAATATTAAATGAATGGATGAAATGTGAGCATGATGTACCTATGAAAATTAGATTGAATACGTTCGTAAGACTGCATACATTTGAGTTGCTAAAAACAGTTATTGACAAATTAGGTGTGGGGAACCAATTGTAAAAGAGGGGAAAGATCATTAAATTTATAGAAGGATTCTCCACTCAGATTGCCTCATAAATGTCTTTGTGTTTTCAATCTGTGCTGAAGAAACTGAATTTGGAAATCATAGATGATCTATTATGGGTATGGTTTATTCAAGAATATATGCAACTCCAACTAGCAGACCCATCTTCAAAGACCTTGAACTTTCATCAAAATATTAGCAAATGTATATTTGTGTTTTAAGTTAAATCCAATAGTTAGTGTATGATTGTGTCATTTTTACAGCTTACAGCTTTACCTGGTTTATTTTGCTAACCAGCCAACCATATTTCAGTATTGCGTTGGGCAAAGTCTTCTCCTGAGGATCCCTGCCTGAAGAGGCCATCCATTATCCTTTCTTATTATGTGTTACTTGCATTGATACCAGGGTAAATATTCTCTAATTAGTAAATATGTAAATAAGGTCAAATAATTTTTAGCAAAATTTAAAGGAATACAAATACCTGGGTACAATGTGGTGCCATTGTCTCACCAAATACCAACTGTTACCAGTCACTTTTTAATCTACCTTTGAATTTTCTTATTTTGCATTAAGGAGAAACTTTCACACTCTCACACACTGGAAGTCCTGAGCTTTCACAGGTCTCTTTGTAGCTTGCTGCTTCTGCCTGCTGAGGTCTCAGGAACTTTTCATCAAAATTCTGATCTTGATCCCTTACAGCATAGGAGCACTGACATTGAATGTTTCCCTGTCACTCCCTAATGACTCTTCCTTGGAGACTATGGTTCTTAACAGTTTTGGAGATCACATGCCCCTTTGAAAATCAAGTGACAACTTTGGACTCTCTCCCACACAGATTCAATGCACACAGATTTTACATATACATTATTGGAAGGGGTTTTGGACATCTTAAAGCCCATCCGTGGATACAAGTTGATTACATCAGCTCTCCTTGAAGCTAAATGGGAAGGTAGGAGGTTTGAGTTACTCTGGGCTCTGCCATTAACTAGTTAGGCCACCTTGGGCAAATCTGTTAACCTCTTTGGGCCTCAGTCTCCTTATCTATAAAGTAAGGGATTTATCATATATTAATCTCAACAATCCAGTTCTGCCATATAATTCTATGCTGATTCTTCAGTCTTTTTTATGAAAATGAACTTTCCTTTAATCTCAGAAAAAAACCAGAAATCACTGTTTCTTGCAGAGCAACAACAAAAAAATGGGAACAACTAAAAGTAGATAGTGCCTAGAGACATTATCTTGTCTTTTGATAATATAGACATGTATTGAGTGAGGGCCTGTATTGTGTGCCCAGTCCTGTGCGAAGCGCTGGTCTCCTCCTTGCCTCCCAGAGTGGGGGTTTCATTGCTTTTACACATACATTTTCTGTTTTAAGAACTACGAAAAGACAAAGTTATGTGTGTTTCCCTGGGCCTGAACAAAATTTGCTTAACTGGTCTCTATTCAGGCTTTTCCTGGCAACTATGCTTCTAATTCAGCTCCCTCCTTCAGGGAAAAAGCTAATGTATGGAGAACCAGGCTTCTTTGCCATTCTGCAACTCTGTGCCTGCCAGATGTCAGCTTTTAATTCTTAAAGGGACCAGGCTTTTCTTCTCTGGAACCTTCAGAAACACCTCTCAACGGCACAGTTCGCAAGCAGTCAGGCCATGGTTTCCTCACACCCACATTGCTTTCCTGACTCCCAAGCAGGAGGAGAAAAGTCTGCAGGGTTGAACTGGTTTACAGGGGATACAATAGAGCATTGAGAAGTTCTCATTTTTATTTACTTATTTGATAATCTGCTACTTATTTTATTTTTCCTCTTTTGTTCAGTCTTTGTCTTTCTCCCTTTGATACTCACCCGATTCTGACAGCGTGATTACTTAATACTTACCTGCCAAATTAACTGACTTATTTTACCAACTGGGTGGATATACAATACCTTGACACTTGCTATTTGAGTATTTTACTGAATGTAAAAAAAAAAAAAAAAAATGTCCCCAGTGATATCTTATCCAAAGGCAAAGCCCTAGGGCTCCTTTTATTAAGGAAAAAAAAGCCATTTGTTGCTTTTGTGTTTATAACCCACATTTAGTTATAATACATGTTCCACTATAAGATACAGCCAACCAGTATTCTCCTTTAGTTACAAAGGGTGAAAGATACATATGTAAGCATATATTCCAGTTTAATTTTGTGGGGATTGTTCTGCTATCCCCCAACAAGAATATGGCTTTGTTCACAGATATTTAGTCCCTGGATTGGGCCAATTAAGCTATTTTTTGTTTGGCATTTTTTTTGGCATGTAGTCGGCAGTGGATAAATAAAATATTTCCCAAATACCCAATAACTACCTTCTTTTATGAGTAGAAGTAGGGTTAATGACATTTTTCTTTTCTTATTTTTCTAGAAATTAATATACTGCCCAGTTCCAACACACATTTCTCTTAATAGTTAGTATGGGGTAAAAGGTAAAAAAGGGTAAAATAAGAACTTATATATATTGGCAGAGACTGGAAGCATGTGGAGCAGTGTGCTAGAAAAAGCCTCGATTCTGGTGAGGGCTTAGAAGACAAGAAGACCAGGGAAAGTTTGGACCATCTTAGAGACTGGTTAAGTGGTGGTGACCAGAATGCTGACAGAAATACAGACAGTAAAGGTCATTCTGAGAAGATCTTAGATGTAAATAAGAAGCAAGACAATGGAAGAAAGACCCTGAAGGCATTTCAGGGATCTTTGAGGAGTCCCCTTCTATCACAGGCCCAGAGGTCTAGGGAGACAGAATGATTTTTGGGGAATAGGCCCAAGGCACCTTCCACAAGCTCACTGCCCAGGGCCACCTTGGGATGCTGTTCCCCAACCTCTGCTGGCTGCTTCAGCCATGGCTAAATTGGCCCAAGGTGCTAATGGATCTGCTGCTTTGGAAGATACAAGCTAGAAGCCTTGGCCAAGTCCATGTGGTGTTAAGTTTGCAGGCTTTCAGAATTCAAGAGCGGTAGAGGCATGGCAGGCTCCACCCCTATTTCAAAGGGTGAATGGAAAAGCGTGGGGGCCCAGGAAGAGATCTGTCAGAGGGGCGGAGTCACCACAGAGAGCTTACATAGAGCAATACTGAGTGAAATGTGGGATTGGAGTTGCAGCAGAGAAACCCCACGAGTGCCATGCCTAGAGCAGCCATGGGAGCGGGACCATCATGGAGATCCCAGAATTATAGAGCTACCAGAGTAGAACACCAGCCTGGGAGAGCTGAAACATCACCTGAGCACCAGGAAAGCCATAGGAGAGGGGCTGCCTGAGGACTTGGAGGCCCAACCCCTACACTAGTGTGCAGAAGATGCTGGATGTGGAATCAAGGGAGATTATTCATCAGCTTTGAGATTTGATGCCTGCCCTGCTGGTTTTCGGACTTGTTTGGGACCTGTTACCCCTTTCTTTTGGCCTATTTCTCCCTTTTTGAATGGGAATATGTATCCTATGCTTAGTTCACTATTGTATCTTGGAAGTAGATAACTTGTTTGATTTTACAGATGAGACTTTGGACTTTTGAGCTGAAACAAGTTAAGACTTTGGGGATGAAATGAATGTATTTACCTGTGAGGAGGACATGAACTTGGGGGTCAGGGGCAGAATACTATGGGTCAAATGTTTCCTACCAAAACTCATGTATTGGAAACAATCTCCATTGTAACAGTGTTAAGAGGGTGAGAAATCTGATTATCATAATTGAAAGGTTTGGCCTTTAAGAGGTGATTAGATTGTGAGGATATGCTCTTGTGAATGGATTGATCCATTCATGGACTAATGGGCATAGTTCTGATGGCTTTAAAAGGAGAGCGAATTAGGATGTTAGCTCTCTTTTGCTCAGCCCATTCTCACCATGTGATATCCTGCCTTGCTGTAGACTTTGGACTCCCCAGCCTCCAAAACTGTAAGAAATTAATACAATTTCTTTGCAAATTACCCAGTTTCAGTATTCTATTATAAGCAATAGAAATGGACTAATACACTTATTTTCCCAATTTCTCAAACAAATCCTCAACTAAAAGTTGAATCTTAAAATAATTATTCATGTCTGAGGTATGTAGGAGAGTGACATGCTTTATTGTACACTATGTTATAGTTAGATAATTTGCTTAACATTTATAGCCTTCTCTGAGAAGACAGGATTTTGGGTTCAGGTTCATAAAGAACAAGTTATGTGAATTTCCCTAGGACTGAATAGAATCTTTAAATGGTGTACCTAAATGAGAGCCTTCCTGTTCATGCATGATACCTTGCAGCCATTTGTGTTTGGGATTCTAGAAAAAAGGAAGGAGGAAAAAAAGGACAAGAATATACAGTAGTTCCTTCTTGTCCATGGGGGATGTATTCCAAGACCCCCAGTGGATGTCTTAGACCACGGATAGTACCTAACTCAATTGCTGTCAATCGAAACACGTTTCTGTTCATTTTTTACACCCACAAATTTAAATGTCTTTTCCATCTTAAGTAAACACATCACAAATTGTGGCTATAACTTTTACAGTTTGAGGTGCGACAGCAAAACTAGCATATATTTCTTTTTCCTTCACAGATTTATGGATAGGTGATTTGTTCTTACTGTAGATCTTATTAGCAACCTCAGTATACTATATTTTTTCTTTCCTTATTAAGTTGAGAAATTTTACCTTTTCACTTAAAGGAAACACTTTTCAGCTTCTCTTTGGCACATCTGAATTGCTGGCCTCACTATTGTTGCACTTTGGAATCATTATGAAGTAAAATAAAGGTCATTTGAACACAAGCACTACGATCAAGCAGTCGATCTGATAACCTAGATGGCTACTATGTGACTGATGAGCAGGCAGTGTCTACAGGGTGGATGCACTAGATAAAGAGATGGTTCATGTCCTGAGCAGGACAGCAGGAGATTCATCTTGCTACTCAGAACAGTGTGCAATTTAAAACTTATGAATTGTTTATTTGTGGAATTTTCCATTGAATATTTTTGGACCACAGTTGACTGTGGGTAATTGAAACCTTGGAAAGCAAAACCATGGGTAAGGGGGTAGTACTGTAATAAGCTGAAGGGAGTCTGGGAGTCAGGTTGTATGTCTTAAGGGACAAGGATGCTTTCTTTTTAATCCATTGGAAACTAACTCTCAAGGTGAAATGAAGATAATGCTTGTATTACACTTGGAGATCCTGAGGCCAGCTTGCTAAGATTTATTGCCCCTGGATCTGATATGATGAGCATGGTTTAAAGCACAAGATATTTTACAAAGAGGTATAGTTACTTTACATTTGCTCTACATGATTCCCAGAATCTATAGGCTTTTCCTTACTAATTTTGGTTTCCTAGAAATAATTTCACTTCCTACAACCTCTACTTACAGTGGTTCTCAAAGTGTGGTCCAGGGGCCCTGGGGGTTCATAAGACCTTTTCAGGGGGTATACAAGATAAAAACTATTTTCATAGTAATATTGAGAAATTATTTGCTTTTTAATCTCTCATTTTTTTCTTGAGTGTACAGTAGAGGTTTCCAGAGGATACATGATGTATGATATCACGACAGATTGAATACAGAAACAGATATTTGAGGCAGCTGTCTTCTATTAAAACAGGCATTAAAGGGCTTTGCAAAAATATGAAATAATGCCACTCTTCTTCCTATTATTTTGTTTTGGAAAATATAGCTATTTTTCATTAATATGCTATTTTTATTAACACATCATGAGTCTATTGTTATCTTTAAATGAATTAGTATATATTTTTAAAGTTCTCAGATTTCATTTCTAATATGGTAAATATCAATAGATATACCCATATAAACAGAAGCTCTTTGGGGTTCTCAATAATTTTTAAGAGTGCAAGGGGTTCTGAAACCAATACGTTTGAGAACCGCTGCTCTATTAACATATACACATGGTCCGGTGCAGAAAAAAACAAAAGAGAGAGTCAGAAAAAGTTCAGAAAAACAATATGGAGCCTGAAGATGTTTTTTTCATAAGATAGCAATAGCACATCTAAATTCAATGCTATTGCAATTGTGTGCTCTACAAAGACTCATTGGTGTGACATTACACATTGTCTGTCTCATGAATCTGCTCAAATTTAGAAACTCAGGGCTAATTGCCATTGCTCTCTGTAATTTGCTCATTGTTGTATAGGTGAGTGTTTTTTCATTTACCACTGAAATGGAACTTAACCATTGTTACACAGGTGAAGTTAGTGGCATTTACCATTTGGCCTGTTTTCCCTGTGTTTTGTTGGTTCTGGAAGATAAACAGTATTTGGTGAATTGTGTAGTGCAATTATCTGTGATCATCTGAAATTCATAACTACCATGTATTGGTTAATTAACTTAAAAAGGTGGTAGCTTAAAAAAAACTGTTAATGATGTTGATGAAACTAAAAATTTCACATTAGAGCTGGCTCTCCATAATTCTTTATAATTATGTTTCCCTTACCCCAATCTTTAGGAACAAGAATATATTCTTGTTCTTCCTAGTCTTAGAGAGGATTGTGTCCAGTTCTGAACAATTTAAATGGAAGTGTGGAGCATTTAGAGAGATATTTTATAGAAGAAAAGCTTAAATTAATTGAGACTGTTTAGGCTGAAGAAGAGGACTTAACAGAAATCTCCAAGTATAGAGAGCCTTATTTTGCAGAGGAAGGAAACCAGCTGTCCTTCAACTCAAGGAGACTAGAATACGAAGACGTGGACTTAAAGTGTAATCACAGGGATTTAGTTAAGATATTTTGAACATGTTTCCACACAGCAAAGGCTAGAAGACCCTGGAGTGGCTTCCTGAAGGCAGCTGTGGACTTTCTGTCTCTGGAGTCTTAGGAATTTGACACTGTCTTCATGTTGATCAGTTAGCTGTAGGCAGAAGTTAGACGACTGCTTCCTAACTTATTATGACTTTGGCATTTCGACATTTAAGAATTTTCGTTGGAACATCTGAAAAGGACAGAAAGGCCTTTGTAAAATTATATCTGAATATTATAATGAAGAGGGAGAAAAGAAAGGGAAGAGACCATGAATACACGGAATTCAATGACAGGGGTGGTTTCTACCTGTCTGCTTGCTTCCTTTCTTCTCAGAATGATTTTTTAATTCATTTAAAAAATATTATACCAAATATATTTTTAATTGTGATAAAATATCCATGACATTTACCATTTTAACCATTTTTAAGTGTTCAGCTCAATGGTGTTAAGTGATTCACATTGTTGTGCAACCATCACCACTATCCATCTCCAGAACTTTTCCATCTTGTAAAACTAAAGCTCTGTATTCATTAAACACTTACTTACTCCTCATTGCCTCCTCCTCCCAGGCCCTGGTAAGTTCTATTCTACTTTCTGTCTCAATGAATTTGAAGAATGATCTTTTAAAAGAGCATATCAGATCACACAATTTCCCTGCCTCAATCCCTGCTATGGCCTCCCACTGCAATTAGAATAACATTCTCAATAACTCACGGTGGGCCCCGCCTATCTCTTTGGGCTCATTTCAAGCACTTTCTCTCTTGTTCACTGCATCCCACGACCTTGCCTTTATTTTTTGTTCCCCTAAGATTCCAAGCTCATGCTCATCTTGGGACCTATTCCTTTGCCATAATGGTTTTCCCCTGGTGCTTTGGATGACTTCCTCATTCTCATTATTCGGTCTTAGCTCTGGTATGACTTCTTCAGAGAGGCCTCCCCTCAGCACTTAATGTTGAGAAGCATCCTCTCAGTTCTCTCTTTCCCATTTCTCTATTTTTATTTTCTTTATGGCAGTTATAACTCCCTGGGATTACAATATCTGGATATATCCAGAATTTGGCCACTTCTCATCCCTCCACTCTTACCTCCCTGATGTAAGCCACCATCATCTGTCACTAGGATGGCCATGGTAACCTCTGCACTTGCTCCATTCTTGCTGTACCCTTGCTGGCCTTTTCTCAACACATCAGCCAGAGGAATCCTTTTAAAACAGAAGTCAGATCATGTGGGTCTCCATTACCATCAGAGTAAAAGCCCAAGTATGTGCAAATGACCTACAAGGCCCTCATGATCTGGCCCTCTATGACCTTTCTGACTATCTCCTGCTGCTCTCCATTTCACCCATTTTACCCCACAACACTGGTCTCTTTGCTGTTCCTTGATCAAGCCAGACATGCTCTTGCCACAGCCAGTCATTTTGCACTTGCTGATTCCTTTTTAACATTCTATAGCATTTATTTATTTATCTATCTGTCCTATTTATTGCTTCTTGTCTATCTCCAGAATTTATTGTCTACAAGGTAGGAATTTTAAAAATCTGCTTTATTTACTGCAGTATCCAAAATGGCTAGAACAGTGCCCGCCTCGTAATAAGTACTTGTTATGGGTTGAGTTGTGTCCCCCTAAAACATTTCTTGAAGTCCTAATCCCATAGGTAGCTGTGAATGTGACCTTATTTGGAAATAGGGGCTTGGTAGATATAATCAAATTAAAGTGAGGTTATTAGGGTAACTCCTAATCCAGTGTGTCTGTATAAAAGGAGGGAAACACCACGTGATGACAGAGGCAGACATTGGAGTGGTGTGGCTGCAAGCCAACGAATGCCAAGAACTCACAGCCACCGCCAAAAGCTAGGAAGAGACAAGAAAGGATTCTACAGAGTCTCAGAGGGAGCACGGCCATGCTGACACCTTGATTTTGGATTTCTAGCCTCCGGAACTGTGAGAGAATAAACTTCTGTCATTTTAAGCCACCCAATTTGTAGTAATTGGTTATGGCAGCCCTAGGAAACTAATATAATACTGGAAAAGTATTTGTTAAATAAATGTATCTATTGTGTACATATTTATGGTCTCCTCCACGAGAATGAAAACTCTCCGTTATTCTCCATTGTATCCTCGATATCTAGAACAATGCCTGGCCCAAGGAGGTGTTCTGTAATCTTTTAGAGAAGCAGTGTAGGGTGGTGGGAAGGCATGGGACTCTGTTCCAGCTCTGCCACTTACCAGCTGTGCGCCTTTGGGCCTGGCTTCTGCACCTCCATCTCTTCATTTGTAGTATGGGTTAGGTGTGCACAAAACACTTAAAACAGTGCCCAAATCCTTAAGCGCTCAGCACCTGTTCTCTGTAATTCTTATTAGCTGGCTTATGTGGCACGATGAGACTAAGATTAGACATGGAAAACCTTCATGAACTAGGGACTCAAAAGGTTAAGAACTCACTTTGGGACCTTGGACAAGTGACTTTGCTTCTCTGGACCGCTGTTTCCTCCTGTGCAGAGGAAGGTGTTGGACTGACGATCCTAAGGTAATTTCAAGCTTCAGCCTTTAGTGAGTCTGTTCAGTGTATTGCCTAAATAACAGGCAAGATCGGTGCTGCCTTCCAAGGGTAGATCGAGGATGTAGTGTCAAATTGTTGGGCATGCCAGAGACTGAGACTTAGTGGGCCTTCAGTTGAGGAGAGGAGGTACAGAGAAGGGGAAAACCCAGCTTCCCCTGCTACCCCATCCTCTCAAGCAGCCCCCAAGTGCATCCTAGTGTACTGGATGGAAATCCAGGTGACAGAGTCTGGGGAATCCTTACAAGCTCATGTAGGCCATTTTATGTGGAAAATTATATTCTTATGATTCCCTTTTACTTTTATTGATATGGACCCAACTTAACAAAGAGAATCATTATCTTGGAACAACTCATGTTACTGCTTTTACTTGCCAGCATGCCTGGCCTATTATTATTATTATTGTTGTTGTTGTTATTACAGTTGTAAGACAGGTGCAGTAAATAGGTGCCAGTGAGATTATGGATCACACAAAATTCTTATCAACAATAGAACAAATGTAAAATGCAGCACCTGTCACTTTAGGCTGAGACTACTTGCATATATCAGGCTGAAATATTAACTGAGTTGGCTAGTAATTGGTTAGTTACCACTCAGCTCATTCAAATAAAGTCTTTTTTTTGTGTAGACACCATCTAGGCATCCCGGATTTCAACTAATCCTTCTATTTGGCACCATTTTTATCCCAGATTTTGTTCAGAAGGCTTATGAATGAGTGATAAGTTCTCTTGTCATCAAGTCAGGAAGGGAGAGAGAAAAAAGTAACAGCCAAGTCAAATCCCATTAGGTCACATTGCTTGTCCCAGAAATGGGCCATATAGTTGGGAATTATCAGTAGCAAGGGGAGCAGAAGAACACGGCTGTAGAATTTGAAGTCCCGGGTTTTAAATCCTGGCCCTCACTTCTGGTGTGATCTTGGCTGAGTTACTTGGCATTCACTCATCTGTAAATAGGTGGTGGAAGAATGGAGGATCCAGCTTTATCTGCTTTACGGGTTATTACAATTGCAGGTGAAGCAAATATGTCCAAGTACTTTATAAAGTGTAACATACTATTCAAAAGTTATTATTATGGCTTATGGTTACTGCATGAACACTGTGAAGGAAAAAGTATTTATAGTAGTTTTTTTGTAGTATAATATAATCAAAGCATATAGAACCAGTAATGCATTTAACAATCTTGTGACTCTGGCGATTAGTGGCTCCAGGGTAACTTGAGGTGCAATGGGGCATTTAGAAAATATGTGAAACTTTTAGTGGAGTAAAAATTGACAACTATCAGTAATTCTTCTCTCTCTTCCTGACATAGAATTGTACAACTGTGCTCTTTGCAGTTTCTCCCCCTAACGTAGGTGGAGTACATTTTTCCACTCCATTGGTGCTAGTTTGGCCATGGACTTGCTTTGGCCAATGGAATGTTAGCAAATGAGTTGCCTTGACATCCTTTAAATGGCCTTGATAATTTGGCTTGCTCTTTTGCACTTTTGACAGTAGAAGAACATTTCTCCAACAGTCACTGGTCGAAAGAGAATGAGGGGACATGTGGAGCAGACCTGGACTCCACCTGCAGCATGAAGTCAAGCCCAGCCAGTCTGCAGCTGCAGACATACCCCAGATGATCCACGTCTCTATTATTATAAGCCTTTGAAATTTTTTGGTTGTTATGCAGCATTATTGCAGTAGATACCTGATTAATACATAGTAAAATAATGCATACTTCCTGTAGCGTGGACAAAGGAATCTCTCTAAAATTGCCTTCATTGGTTTCATTTTCACCCACTCAACCTGGATCATACAGTGTAGCTTTGTTCTTTATTTTAACACATGTTCTCTTTCTCTGTCTCTATCTCTGTTTCTCTCTCTCAAATAAATTCGTGATCATGAGAGGAAGCCATCACCTTGATTGATCCACTGATGATGTATTGGCTTTCACAGCCATCATCTTTCTTCTTTCCTTCTTGTTTTCTTAGTTATTTTCTTATTTATTTTTTCTTAGTTTAGTTCCATGCTCTTTTAAATTTTAGCAAGATAACTGCTCGCTGGCTCTGTAACCACCATAACTGGGTCCTTGTACACTCATACCATCCTTACCCTGGGCCCTTATACCACCAGCCCTCAAATATTTTTACTTCTGAACAGTATCTGAGGCATTGATAGTAATGTAATAGCAGCTTTTATTGTTTTCATTTTGTATATTGTAATACGTTCTTGGTTGTATAGAACACTTATCCCTGGTCAAGTGTGGTCTGGAGGAGGGAGAAAAATAACTCAAGGCAGAATTCAAATTATGACTCCATTTATTCAGTTCAATGCTAGAAAAAGGATGATTATGCTTATGTTGTACTGGTTATCTATTACTGAGTAACATATTAAAACTTAGTGGCTTGAAAGAAATCATTTTATATTGCTCACAATTTTGTGGATCAGTAGTTAAGGAAAGGCTCAGCTGGAAAGTTCATCTCTGATCCATGTAGCATCAGCTGGGGCAGCTGGGATATGAGGATCCACTTTCCAAGATTGCTGATTTACCCACATGTTGGGTCCCTGGGCTAGATGAATGGCAGCTGATGTTGACTGTCAGCTGCAAGCTGAGCTGGGTTATCATCTGAAGTGCTTACACATGGTCTCTCTATGTGTCTTGGGCCTCTCACACCATGGTGGCTGGATTTCCAGAGACAGTATCCCAAGAGTGAGTGTTCCAAGAGACAGGAAGTGGAAGTTGCCAGACTTAATGTCTGGGTCAGGAAACGGGCACACTGTCACTTCTATTGTATCCTATTTGTCAAAGCAATCACAGAGCTTTCCCAGATTCAAGGGGAGGAGACATAGAAACTGCCTTACCATGAGAGATGTAGAAAAGAATTTGTAGCCCTCTTTTTTTTTTTTTTCCTTTTTGTCTTTTTTCGTGTCCGGCAACGGATCGCAACCCTCAGTGTCGCGCCCGTACCGGACCGGGACCGGCAATGGGATCGCAACCCTCGGTGTTGCTCCCACACCTCGCTCAGCCAGTGAGCGGGAACCGGTCTGTATGTGGGATCCAAACCCTCGGCGGGAGCGCCACCACGCTCCCAAGCGGCGCACTGTAGCAGTGCGCCACCGGGCCGGCCCTTGTAGCCCTCTTTTATTGAAATATATATGCGTATTTTTTCCTCAGAGGGCTTTAAGAAATAAATGTGATCTGGGTTGAGGGCTTGGCACTGGCAATTTCTTTGCTAATTTTTAAACATCTCTCCCCCCTTTTTTTTGCTTCTGTCAAATGAGAGCTTGGTGAACTGATAGTAAATTTAAGTAATAGAATGTTAATAACAATAAAAATAGCTTTCTACAAGCTTAGCTTGGTTCTAAATGCATTTTGTGTATTGAATCATATGACTCTCATAACAGAGCCATGAGATAAGTTCTTTTATCAGCCCTATTTTCATATGAGAAAACTAAGGTGCGGAGGGGTTAAATAACTTGCCAAGTTCACACAGCTAGTAAATGGCAGCACTGGGATTTGAACTGCAGCTGTCTAGTTCCACTACCTAAAGGGAAATCATCTGGTGACCTTTACATTCCTCCTTTCACATGGAGGAAAATCAGCAGGTGTGTGAATTTGCTGCTATTAAATACTATTATGTGCATAAATTATTCAAATATGTTTGTATTAGAGCTTGGATCCAGAAGTGGACAAATGGAAACATGTTCTTTCCTCTATAGGTGATCTTTAGAGAGGCTATTTAAGGAAAACACTTTTATATTTTTGTCCCCTAATCCTGCCCCTAGTCAACTTGAATTTTGTGTACAGTTAATAATGCTTTTATTGACCCCAAACTCATTTTTATCAATGTTGTCTTTTGGTCAAATGTAATTGTTTATTTTAAAAGAGAGAGAGAGAGAGAGAGAGAGAGAGAGAGAGAGAGAGAGAGAGAATATAAACCCTATTCCTTTTGTGAAAAAAATAGGGAAGTTTAACAGGCAAAAACATAATACAGTCCCTCTTCTGCAATCCCATTTCTGAATTGTTTCTGAGGAGTCTTTAATTTATATGCTGGCATAATTTGTAGTAGTTCATATTTATTAACAATTCACACCGCAGTTTCCCATCCTTTTGCTGTTGGGAAATTTTTTAGGATTTCAGGACAGCTGGCCATCTTTGCTGAGGTCCCGAAGCACTTTTTTGTGATTCACAAAGAAAACCGGTGTGTGGCCAAAATGGGCAGCGACAGGTGGAAAGCTCAAAGGTCACCCTTTGTACAGGTTCCCACCAGGAGTGCATGCTCTCCACTTTTGTTATGTTAACCTCTTAATTACCCATAGACAGCCACGGGTGGTGAGGGAAATTAGCTAAATTGATTTAGAAGGCTGCTGCAGTTGAAGCCAGTTGAGACCCATGGATGAGCTCTGTATAATTTTCTGGTCTGGGTGTAAACCTGAAATAGACTTCAGAGGATTCCAGAAATTCTGAAATAACCCAAAGGTTTGGGGATCATTTCTCAGGGCACAGCTGTGAGCAGCATTTATTAAACAGACAGGTTTGTGCAACGTTCCTAAATTACCAAAAATAATATTTGGATTTTTCTAGTTGTTGGGTAATGTGTTCTTAGTTTAAGAGTGGGATATATTACCAGATACTTTTTGTGTGTGTGTGGAAGGAATGAGGTTTATTAGTTTCTGGTAATGGATGTGCCCCCAGTATGACTCAGGCCCTCACATCATGGGCAGGAGGGGGGACAATCAGCTTTGTATCTCATGAATATTCATTAAAAAAAAAAAGCTTAGCTGACAGTGAAGTCTTGGTCTTAAGACAATGTTCTGGTCATTACCATGTGTTTTTTTTATTCCCTTAGATTTAATACCATATTGAATTTATTCTTTGATAAAGGAGTCTGAAATAATAAATGACCTCTATTAAAACAGACCAATTGCATGAACTACCCAATATAGACATTTTCAAATGACCAATTTTCTGAAATTACTGAGGAATTGCTGTTAATGAGGACTATACTTCATTATATATATAATCTCTAAATTAAAAAAAATCTTATAAAGTCAGATTTGTCTTTGTCTCACAGATGAGGAAACTGAGGTGCAGAGAGATTCAGTAACTTGCCTAGGGTCATAAAGAAAATAAAAGGCGGTTTTTTTCCATTGAATAGTGTTACCTATTTCTCTGTCTAAATTATTCAATTTCCATTGTATTTCATTGATGGAAGGGTCTGGGTCCAAAGTCTAAGATGGGAAATAAATTTCAGAAAGGACTTCAATGAGAGCATACTTAACATGTCATCTGGAAAAACATCCCTTTACTACTTTTTGGGTTGCTTATGATGTGTCTAACCATGCCAGTTTGCCAAAGGACCGACTGCCTTTGCAGCACAGATGAACACAAGTTGAATGAGTGCTGTTGTTTGGCAGTACATCTACTTGATTCATAACTTCTTCATAGGATGGTATATCAAGTAGGAAGGCTACAAAGTAGTTTTTTTAGTGTATATTTAATTATCCATCCAACAGTTGTCCAGTAGGTGAGAGTAGAGGTAAAAGGATGTTTAAGACAAAATCACAGCTCTTGACATGACCATGGACATGTAGATGGACCATTCCAATATGGTGTAATAAGAGCTATGACAGAGAAGCCAAGCCCTATGAGGAGAGATAAGGGAGCTACTAACTCTCTTTGGAGAATTTATGGAAGGCTTCACAAGGAGAAGGCATTTGAGTGGGGTCTTTAAAGATGAGGAGTTCGTTGGGTGGAGAAGGTGGGGGAAAGGTAGAAGGAACAGCATGCACGAACACTAAGTATATCAAAGGGCATGGAGTGTTTGGGGAGCTATGAATGGCTTGGTCTCGGTGGAGCACAGAATGTGTACATATGTGTGGGAGAAGATCTTGGAGAGATGAGTTGAAACCAGACAGTGAAGGGGCCCTCAAGCAATGCAGAGCCATAGAAAGATGGAGTAATATGATCAGATTTGTATTTCAGAAAGTTAACTCCATATTCTTGTTGGGTTTGAGGAAAGGGGGACTAGAGGAAAGGGGATGACTAGAAGGTGAGTACTGATGACAGTAGTAGCAGTAGAGTGAGTGAGGAGGTGAGAGACTCTAGAGACAATTGGGACATACTACTTACTATATTTGAAAACAAATTGTTTTGTGTAGTTGAAAGTGTGGAGTGGACCTTGAGATTCAAGTTTCTGTTTTAGGCAAAGTGGGGCCATACATTGGAATGAGGAATTCCAGAACAAGAAAGAGATTGGGAGAGGGATATGAAAAAGTTTGTTTTAATTTGTTGGTTTTGAAGAGTCTGTGAAATGTGGAGGTAGAGTTGACCAGTGGAATGTTAGAAATTTGGGTCTGGAACTCAGGAGAAAATAGAGGTTAGAGATAAAGATTAGGGAATGTGTTTATATATAGAGGGCAGTTAAAATTTTAGGAAAAATGGGGTTATGTAAAGAGAGTAAAGAAGACAGGGAAGAAGTAGACAGAGGGATCAGAGGGGACCCAAGAGAGAATGCTGCATGGAAGAGAATCCAAATGATGCCGTGGTTGGCAATGCCAGGTGATTCAGGGAGGCCAAGGAGACTAAAGATTGATATGAAACCTTATGATTTAGCACTGAGGAAGCCACCAGTGACAAAGTCAGTTAAAAAGCTGGTTTTAAAACAATATGTAAAACACATACCCCAAACAATATACTTGTATATTCTCTAGTACCATCTTTATTTTTATTTTATTTAATTAATTAATTAATTTATTTTTTCGAGTACCATCTTTATAACACAATGCATTGAAAACTCTGGAGGGACAGACTCCTAATGGTGGTTATCTATGGGTGGTGGGATTGTGGTGATTTTTATGACCTTTTTTGTTTATTTTTGCTTATATGTATTTTCTAAATGTCCCACAATGACCATGCATTACTTTTGTACCATAAAAGAATATGATAATTCTTACAAAAGGAAGTCTCCAGTGACCTTGGTAAGAATGGTTTCAGTGGAGTGATGAGAAGCAGATGTTGGATTCTGATGGATTGAGGAGATAATTGCAGCTGAGGAAAGGGGAACAGGGAGTGATTGACTCCCTGTTGGTGGCAAAGGCAAGAGAAGAGAAACAGCAGTAGCCTGAGTGGGTAGAAAGATTGAGAAAAGAATTTATAGCAGCAGTTTTCAAACCTTTTGCTCTCAGGACCCCTTTCTACTCATAAAAAAATACTGAAGACCTCAAAGAGCTTTTGTTTATGTGGATTATATCTATCAATATTTACCATATTATATATTGACACAGAAATATTAAAAAATAACAATAATAAACCCTTTATTTCTTAACATAGCATACTTTCATAAAAGATAACTATTTTTCAAAACAAAAAAAATTAGTGAATAGTGGCACTGTTTTATATTTTTGCAAATCTCTTTAATGTCTGCCTTAGTAAAAGACAGCTGGATTCTTATATATGCTTCTGCATCCAATCTGTTGCAATATATTGTCTTGGTTGATGTGAATGAGAAATATCTGGCCTCACATAGATGTGTGGTTGGTAATGGGAAGACCTTGTGGATCCCCTGAAAGGGCCTCATAGACCCCTGACCCTGTAGGGGTTCTTGGACTGCACTTTGAGAATCACTGATTTATAGTATGGAAGGAAATTTGAACATGCTTATAACCTAAACAGAAGGAGCCAGCGGAGAGGCAGAGATTTAAAGTTTGAGAGGGAGAGGCATAACTGTTGGAATATACCATTATAGATAGAGGATTAACCCTCTTAAAGAGAGGAGGTAGGTAGGTTAGAGTTGTGAGGATAGATGTGGCTATAAATACATTTGGAGGAGTAGAGCCAGTTGATGGATTTCACCTCCATGAGCTTCAGTTTTCCCTAATACAACAGGAAAAAATACCTTCTGGGAATGAGGGGCTGCAGGACGAGATGGGGACATATGGAGTGCCTTAAAGGTTGTTGTTTCAATCACTCATCTATATGCATACCGCGAGATGAGATGGTGGCTGTGTGAAATTTTAAGTGTTTCTGTGAGCAGGAACCTGCATTTCTGGTGGAGTTCAGGGAATATCTGGAGCCGGATGTTTATCTTCAGAGCCTCCTCTGTCACAGTTTAATCCAAATGAGCCAAGTTTAATAAACATCAAGGATACTCTTGGTTGAAAATAGAAATCAGTAGCAGTGTCTTTTTTTTTTTTTTTCCTTTTTTCGTGTCCGGCAGTGGATCGCAACCCTCAGTGTTGCGCCCGTACCGGACCGGACTGGCAACGGGATTGCAACCCTCGGTGTTGCGCCCGCACCTCGCTCAGCCAGTGAGCGGGAACCGGTCTGTATGTGGGATCCGAACCCTCGGCGGGAGCGCCGCCGCGCTCCCAAGCGGCGCACTGTAGCAGTGCGCCACCGGGCCAGCCCAGTAGCAGTGTCTTGAACCTGAGATATGTGAGCACAATAGGAGAAGAACATTTCTTTTTTCCTTGCTTTAATAAGATGATGTTAGTTAGCAAGTTGTGTGAGTATATGAGGATACTTTGAAAAGTTCATGGAAAAATTGAATTAAAAGATAATAATAATCCTTCCATAAACTTTTTGAAGACTCTTCGTATATGATATGTATTGCAGCCTTGGGTATTTATAGCACTAATTAGCAGTGCTACTTGGAAGAGAAGCTCTCCAAAGCCCAGGGTTTGGGCTTGTGGCTTCCGTTTCTAGGGTGGGCATGCCTCCGAGTGGGTTTCTGCTGTACTAGGTTTTATATATTTAGGTTGGGAGACCTTTCATGTATGTCCATGTGCATGCATATTGGGAGGCAGAGTCACTGCTTTGTTCAACACTTTATTTTGAATGTCTTTGGTGTTCAAATCTTTCATGAAATTTTCAGTAAGATTAGAACAAACAAAAGTAGAAATAAAAGGGATATTAAACTGGGAGTACCTTAATTGCAGAAGAAAAGTTCAGCTTGAGAAATAGAAGGATAAGTAATATTTTCTCTCTCTCTCTCTCTCTCTCTCTATATATATATATATTTTAGTTCATGTGATTAAAACAAATTTAAATGATTCAATCAAAGCCTTTTTTGAGGAATGATTTAAAAATAAGATCTGTTCCCATCAGTCTGGAATAGTATGGACCTTTCTCTCCCATAAACTTTTATGCTAAAGATGAGAGCTTACTTAAGTACATCTTGGCATCTTTTCACTTTTCCCTGGAAAAGTGTGTCTGGGATGTTTCTGACTCAAAGGCTCATTCTTAAAATAAGTCCTTAATTTAGAAAAAGTCTAACTCACTGGGTTTATCACAAAATGCCAAGAAAGTTTACCTTATCTTAATGAAATCTTGGAGCTGGGAGGAAAATTAAAGGACATCTGTTTTAACATCTTCATTTTGTAGCTTAAAAAACTAAAAGCCTACAGCCAGTGAGCGGGAACCGGTCTGTATGTGGGATCCGAACCCTCGGGTGGGAGCGCCGCCGCGCTTCCCAAGCGGCGCACTATCCAGTGCGCCACCGGGCCGGCCCCATTTCTTTTTCTTTACAAATATCCTGCACACAGGGCTGCCAATGTTGCCTTTTGAGCCATTCCAGATAAAAAGAATTCATCAGTACTAATTATCCTGATTTGAGCATCACATATTGCACACAGGTACTGATTTTCAATGCTGTATCCCACAGATATGTACAATCGACTACATCCCAATAAAAATAAATAAATAAAAATTTTTAAAAATTATTCAAAAAAAAAAAAAACTAAAAGCCTATACGTTCAGGGAGCTCCTGAAGTCCACATGAGTGGCTTGTTGCAGAGACTTTTTTTTAATGTAAATTTTTATTATTATTATTATTTTTAATTTTACTTTTATTTTTTTCGTTGTACATGTTTAGCGGTACAATTTGTTTTAATACATGCACATATTGCATAATGATCTAATCAGAATAGTTAGCATATCTACCACCTAAACAGTTATCATTTCTTTGTGGTTATATCATTTAAGATCCTGTTTTCAGGCTATCTTGAAATATACAATGAAATATTATTAGCCATTGTCCCTCTAGAGCACTAGAACTTATTCTCCCTGTCTAGCTGTAACTTTGTAACTTTGTACCAGTCTACCAACCCTTCTCTGGACCCCTGCCCCCTCACTTTCTCTGCCTCTGGTAATCACCATTCTACTCTCTTTCTCTTTTTTCCCTCTTTTAAAATTTTTTTTCTTAATTGACCCATGATAATTATATATATTTATGGAACACAATGTGGTAATTTGGTACATTTGTACTGTGTGCAATGAGCATATCAGGGTGCTTCGTATATCCATCACTTCAAGCACTTGTCACTTCTTTGTATTAGGAACATTTAACATCATCTTGACTAGCTATTCAAATATACACAGTACTTTGTTGTTAACTGTAGTCTCCCCATATTACTATAGAACCCTAGATCCCACTCTTCCTATCTCTCTAATATTTTGTATTCACTGACCACCCTCTTCCAATCTTCCCATCCCACGAGTCTCTAGTAACCACTATTCTACTCTCTACTTCTATGAGATCAACTTTTTTTTGCTTCCACACATGAGTGAGAGTATGTGTTATTTCTTTCTCTGTACCTGGCTTATTTCACTTAACATAATATTCTCTAAGCTCATCCATGTTGCTGTAAATGGTAGAACTTCATTCTTTTTTATGTCTGAGTAATGTTCCATTGTATATATATACCTCATTTCCTTTATCCAATCATCTGTAGAAGGATGTTTAGATTGGTTCCAACTCCTGGCTGTTGGAATAAAGCCACGATAAACATGGGTGTCCCTTCAACTTGATAATTTCCGTTCCTTTGGATATATACCCAGTAGTGGGATTGCTGGATTGTATGGTAGTTCTATCTTTTGTTGTTTGAGAAACCTCCATGCAGTTTTCCAAAATGGCTATGCTAATTTACAGTCCCACCAACACTGTATAAGTTCCCCTTTCTCTGCATCCTTGCCAGCACTTGATATTTTCTGTCTTTTTGATAATAACTGGAGTGAGATGATATCTCATTGTGGTTTTGATTTGCATTTCTCTGATGATTAGTGATGTTGAGCATTTTTTCATGTACCTGTTGTCCATTGGTATATCTTCTTTCAAAAATGCCCATTCAGGTATTTTGCCCATTTTAAAATCAGATTATTATTATTACTATTTTTTTATTATTGAGTTTTATTATTGTTCTTTGTGTATTCTGGATATTAATCCCTTGTCAGATGCATAGTTTGCAAATATTTTCTCCCATTCTGCAGGTTGTCTTTTCGCTCTGTTGATTGTTTCCTTTGCTGTGCAGAAGGTTTTAGTTTGATATAATCCCATTTGTTTATTTTTGCTTTTTTTCCCCTGTGTTTCTGAAGTATTATTCATAAAGTCTTTGCCTAGACCTGTGTCCTGAAGTGTTTCCCCTATGTTTTCTTCTAGAAGTATTATAGTTTGGGTCTTACATTTAAGTCTTTTTATCCATTTTTAGTTGATTTTGGTATATGGTGAGAGATAGAGGTCTAGTTTTATTCTTCTCTTTGCAGATATTTTTTTTTCTTCCAGTTCTGTATACTTTTCTTTACACTTGAGATGTAAATTCCCCATGGTTACACAAATTCAGCAATGCTTTAGAATCTTCAGTGGCACAAACAAAATTTCGATCATCTTTATGCATTTGAGGAGTCTCTTTAAGTCTCAGTTTGATTCATTTAGGTTTCTGTGGATCTTTATCTTTTTTGGATATCTCTGGCTCTCTAATCTATTTCTAATGTGTTTTATTCTCTCTCTGTATTTCTGTATCTCTTTTTCTCTATCCATGAGTGTGCACCATTTTCTTTGTTTTTCTGTCAGTGTCTCTTTCTCCTGGGGTATCTCACCCCATCTCTCTCTATCCCTTTTTCATCTTCTTTATCCCCTGCTTTCTTAACTGGTGCTAATGGGTTCTACAGGACAACTCTCTACTTTACTTTCTCTACGTTTCATGTTATTTCCATCTTCTTAGCTTCAGATGCTTTTTTTTTTTAAAGAATATTTTCCTTCTGCTTTGGGAAACCTATTCTGTCTTTGGGACTCTATCATCTGAACCTCACATGATCTCATGTGTACCTTCTTTTCCATAACCTGGAGATCCATTTTGGACATCAGTTAACAAGGACCTTTCTCTTACCTCATATATCTCTCGTATCTTTGTTTTCTCTTTCTTATCTTTTGGCCCTTACATTCCAACTTCTCCCTATACTCTTTGTTTCTCCTCCATATATATCAAATCAAATATCTTCCTTGTATTCAATTGTCTTCATTATTTAGAAACCCAAATTCACATCCATGGACCTTCTACCTAGACAACAGTGTCTTAGCTCCAATAAGCGTCCAGGTTGGTAACATGGTAATTCTCAATTCTATTTTGTAGGCACATGCGATAAGCAGCCTACAATAACATAGTTTTTTAAGCTATGAAGTTTGTAACAATCAGAAGCTGACTTGACTGATGCTCTGGGTAAAAACTTCTGTTTGTGTTGGCAACACAATAAAAAATGTTCAGGATGACATGAAAGGTACCCAGCAAACTTTATGAGTCATCATGTGCCTGAACCTCCACTAGATGTATGTGTGGAAATAAATCCAAATACTGAAAATGATAAATAACAATAAGTGTAAGTACACTAATCTAATCAGTTCAAAATATTGGCTTACACAATAGCAAATTTAGTTAAATATTCTTTACAAGAGATACAACAAAAACATAAGGACACACAAAGGTTCAAAGTGAAGGGATAAAATAAGTTAGACCAAATAATCAGAAGAAGGCTAGGGCAGCAATATAAATATCAGAAAGAAGATAGCATAAAAGAAAAAAATTACCAAAGAAGTCATTATACAGCACTAGAAGCAACAGTATTACATCAGGAAGATGTAATAATCCTGATCCTGTATATACCTAATAATACAGCATCAAAATATATAAAGAAATCATTAGAATTTCAAGGAAATATTGGCAAACTTCATAATTAGAAGAGGAAGCTATACCTTCTGAAGACTAAAAGATAAACACAAAATTAAAAAGGCCATAGACGGGGCTGGCCCGGTGGCGCACTGCTATGGTGCGCCGCTTGCGAAGCGCGGCAGCGCTCCCGCCGAGGGTTCGGATCCCACATACAGACCGGCCGCCCACCGGCTGACCGAGGGGCGCGGG
>NW_007729111.1:130074-154684 GCF_000696425.1 Galeopterus variegatus
AAAAAAAAAAAAAAAAAAAAAAAAAAAAAAAAGGCCATAGACAATTTGAATAACATGATTACAAACTAGTATTAATGGATATATATGGATATATATATTTATTCCTGCACTCAACAATTAGAAAACAACGCATGAATATAAAAAAAATTACTTCATGGTAGGCCACCAAGAAAGTCTTGAGAAGTACTAAGAAATGATAACAAAGGAATTATGTATATCAGCTTGTCAAAATGTAGTCAAAGCAGAGAGTCAAAATAACCCATAATTGACTTTTTTTGGCAGTATAATAAGAGGTTTTTTTTTTTTTAACTATTAATGCAACTTTATACTTTATTTGAATTTCAGTAGTTTTTCCATTGATATCCATTTTCTGTTCCAGTATCCAACATAGGACAATTTTGTGTCTGTATTCATAAGACATATTGATCTGTAGTTTTCTTTTTTTAAAATTTTCTTTGTCTAGTTTTGGTATCAGAGTAATACTGGCCTCATAAAATGAGTTGGGAAGTATTCCCTCATCTTTTAGTTTTTGTATGAGATTGTGTAGAATTAGTGTTAATTCTTCTTTTTAAAAATTTGGTAGAATTCTCCAATTAAACATCTGGGTGTGGAAATTTATTTATTTATTTATTTTTTAAAGATGACTGGTAAGGGGATCTTAACCCTTGACTTGGTGTTGTCAGCACCACGCTCACCCACTGAGCCAACCAGCCATCCCTATATAGGGATTCAAACCCGTGGCCTTGGTGTTATCAGCACCACACTCTCCTGAGTGAGCCACGGGCCAGCCCTGAAATTTCTTTTTTTTAGAGTGTTTAAGTTATTAATTCATTTGATAATTACAGGACTATTTAGATTATGTCATCTTGGTTGAGTTTTGGTAGTTTTTGGTTTTTGAGGAATTGGTCCACCTTTTCTAGGTTTTTAAATTTATGAGCATAAAGTTGTTCATAGTATTCTCTTATTATCCTTTTAATGAATATCCTTTTACAGAATCTTTAGTGATATCCTGTTTCTTTCCTAACATTGATAATATATCTTCCCTGTGTTTATTTTTGTCAGTGTTGCTAAAGGTTTATAAATTTTATTAAATTTTTCAAAGAACTAATTTTTTATTTGATTTTTTCTGTTGTTTTTCTATTTGCAACTTTATTGATTTCTTATCTGATCCTCTGCTTTCTTTGGCTCTATTTTGCTCTTCTTTTTCTAGTTTCTTGAGATAGAAACTTAGATGATTGATTTGAAACCTCTCCTCTTTTCTAATATAAGCATTTGGTGCTATAAATTTTCCTTTCAGCACTGCTTTAGTTGTATCTCACATATTTGGTTATGTTTTATTTTTATTTTTATTCAGTTCTATGTATAATTTATTTCTTTTTTGACTTCCTCTTTGATCTACGGATTATTTAGAAAGGTCCTTGTTAATTCCCAAGTCTTCAGAGATTTTTCTATTGTCTTTGTTATTGATTTCTAGTTTGATTCCATTATGGTCAGAGAACACATTCTGTGTGTTCAATTCTTTAAATTTGTTGAGGTTTGTTTTAAGGCCCAAAATATGGTCTGTCTTGAAGAATGTTCCATGGGAGCTTGAAAAATGTGTATTCCATTGTTGTTGGTTGGAATGTTCCGTATATGTTGTTTTGTTCAAATCTCTATCCTTGATAACTTTCTATCTAGAAGTTCTGTTAATTGCTGACAGGAGGGGAGTATTGAAATCTTCAACTCTAATAGTGAATTTGTCTATTCATCCTTTCAGCCCTATTATTTTTTGCTTCACGTGTTTTGAATAGCTATTTTTTAGTGCATACACATTTAGGATTGTTATGTCTTCCTGGTGGATTGATCCTTATATCATTGTGTAATGCCTGTCTTTGTCTCTAGTAATTTTATTTTTACTGAAGTATACCTTATCTGATATTAGTATAGTCACTCCTGCTTTTTACATGCATGGTATATATTTCTTCATTCCTTTATATTCAAGTTATTTATACTTTTGTGTTTGAAGTAATTGTCTTATAAACAGCATATAATTGGGATGAGTTTTTTTCACTGCCACTGCTACTCTCACACTTTTAATTGGTATATTTAGACTAACTTATATTTATATGAAAGTATATAAATTTATATTCAAAGTAATTATTTATGTGCTAGGATTTAAGTCTTTCATTTTATTGCTGTTTATTTTTTCTGTTTCTCATTTCTATGATTCTCTTTTCTTGCCTCCCTATGGGTTATTTGAACATTTTTAAGAATTTCATTTTGTTTTATTTATAGTGCTTTCAAGTGTATCTCTTTGTGTAGTTTTCTTAGTGGTGGCTCTGGATATAGAGATGTGTCTTATCCCATTCTACCTGTATCAGTGAATGAATGTGTGGAAAGTTTTGGTCTATTTAGATCCCTTTATGTTTCCTACTTCTAAATATCATTGTCTTGAGTATTAAATGGTGTTATACTTTTTGTTTCAATCACGCAATATGATTTGTAAAATTCACGAGGAAAAGGATATTTTATTGTATGTCACCATATTTCTGCCCTTTCCATGTTTTTTCTATCTTCCTAATGCTCCAAGATTCCTTCTTTTATCATTTTCTTTTTGTTTGGAGAAGTTTCTTTAGCCATACTTAAAGGTAGGTCTGCTAGTAACAAATTCTTTTAGCTTTCCTTCATCTGAGAATGTCTTTATTTCCCCTTTATTCCTGAAAAATAGTTTCACTATATTTAGAATTCACAGTCGACATTTTTTTTCTTCCAGCACTTGAAAAATGTTATGCCACTTCGTTTTGGCCTCTCTGAATTCAGATGAGAAATCTGCTGCCATTTGAATTGATTTTTCCCAATAGGTTTTTACTCTTTGGCTGATTTCAAGATTATTCTTTGTCCTGAGTTTTTAGAAGTTTAATAATGTGTCATAACACAGATTTCTTTGGGTTTATTTTATTTGGAGTTTGCTCAGCCTTGAATTTGTAGGTTTATGTCTTTCTCCAACTTTGAGAAGTTTTCAGCTATTATTTCTTTGAATATTCTTTCAGCCCCTTGTTCTCCTTTTGAACTTTTCTCTTTCTGGACTTTAATGATAGGAATATTGGGTCTTTTATTATAATCCCACCAGTCCCTGAGGCCCTGTTAAATTTTTTATTCCATTTTCTATCCTTTGTATAAATTGGATGAATTCCATTTATGTGTTCTCAGTTCACTGATTCTTTCCTCTGTCCTCTCCATTCTGTTGTTGAGCCCATTTATTAAGTTTTTAATTTTGGTTATTGTATTTTTCAGTTCTGTAATTTCCATTTGGTTCTGTTTTATAACTTCTCTTTTTTTGATGATATTTTCTACTTTATTCATTTAAGAGAATTTATAACAGCTTGTTGAAGACTTTTTATTAAGGCTGCTTTAAAATTCTTGTCAGATAATTCCAACATCTGATTCACCTTGGTGTTGCCATTAGTTGATCGTCTTCCCTCACAAAATTGTGATTTTCCTGGTTCTTTGTATAATGGATGTATTTTCACCATATCTTGGACATTTTAGTTATTGTGATAGGAGACTCTGGGTCCTATTAAATCTTTTATTTTGGCAGGCAGTCTCCTTGTTTAGGTTTATTATGCAGATTCTTTAGTGTTATAGGACTTTTTCTCCTCTACTTTTAGAAAATTTTTATATATTAAAGATATATTCAGTGGGGTGTTACATTTTAAAACCTAGACAAAATGGATCACTTCATTTAAAAATACAAATTACCAAAATTGACTCTAAAGGAAATATCAAATATGAATAAATCCATACTTACTAAGAAGTTAAGTATTAAGAAATGATGGGAAAGGGTCTCAGTATAAAACAAATCACAGGGTTATATTGACCCACACATCTGCTTGTAATATCAACTGAAATTGCAGTGCTGACAGTGAAAACCTAGAGTTCTTCAGTTGCTTGAAGTTATGCCTCTAGTCTGTGGTGCTTGGATTGACCAGTGAATAATTGTGTAGCAAACTTCTAGCCCTGCAGAAACACTAAAGTGTGCATAAACAAAGAAATTCCATGGCTTCTTTATGGCCCATATCTACAGATCTATGTGTCTCCTTGCCAGCAGACTATTAGCTTCTGTTTTCTCATTCTTGCTTGCTTCTATCTTTAGTTAACACTATGACACTATATTTGCTATTGTGTCATTCTATGCTTTTGGTTGCAATGAACAAATCTTCTCTTGTATGAGACCCTGTGGTTGGGATTGTTATTTTTGATTTCAGCAAATCCATTAAGAGGAAATGTATACTATATTAAAGGAATGTAGGATATATCCTAGAATCAAGAATATCCTAGAATCAAATGGAAATTTAAAAATTGAATAATAAGGTAGCCAAAATAAAAAACTCAGCAGAATGAAGAGGACAGATGAATCAGTGAACTTAAAAATAGGACTATAGAAATTGCTCAATCTGAACAACAAAGAGAAAATAGACTGAAAAACTGAGTAGAGACTCAGAGACTTGTGGGACTATAATAAAAACTCTCAGAAGGAGAGAAGAAAGAGGGTGGGACTGAAAAAGTATTCAAAGAAACAATGGCTGAAAATTCCACAAATGTGGCAAAAGACTTAAACATACAGATTCAAGAAGCTGAGAGAACCATGGACTTGTTAAACCCAAACAAATACACACCAAGACACATCATAATCAAAATTCAGAAAAGTAAAGACCAAGAAAATATCTTGAAGGCAGCTACAGAGAAATGACACATGACCTATCAGGAAAAAAAAATAATTTGAGGGACAGGGGATTTCTCATAGAAATTATGAAGCCTAAAAAGAAATGGCACATTTTTCAGGTGCTGAAAGAAAAGAATTGTCAACTACCAATTCTATACTCAGTGAAACTATCCTTCTGGAATGAAAGGAAAATGAAAGACATTCTCAGACTAAGACAAGCTAAAAGAATTTGCCAAGAGCAGACCTACCCTTAAAAAATGGCTAAAGAACATTTTTGAAACAGAAAGGAAATGAAAGAATCTTAAAGCATCAGGAAGGAAGAACAAAGCAAAGAATAAAAATAAGGCTACATACCATAGACTTTTTCTCCTCTTGAGTTTTCTAAATTATATTTGACAGTCAAAGCAAAAATTGTGTAACAGTTTTTGATGTGGTTCTTAATGTATGTAGAGGAAATATTTAATATAATTATATTGCAAATGGGGGATGGTAAAGGGACTTAAAGGGTAAGTTTTCTTCATTTCACTTGAACTGGTAAAATTTCAACACCAATAGAATTTCAAATTATGAATGTACAATGTAATGCTTAGAGCAACCACTAAAAATTTATGTATGCAACAACTTTCATGGACCTCAAGGGCATTATGCTAAGTGAAAAGAGCCAATCTTAAAAGGTCACAGATTGTATGATTCCATTAATATAACATTCTCAAAATGACACACTTAAATTGATGAAGAACAAATTAGTGGCTGCCAAGGGTGAGGGATGGTGGTGCGGGTGGATATGATTGTAAAGGGGTAGAATGATGCTGATCTTTGTGCCGATGGAGCAGTTCTGTATCTTGATTGTAGTGGTGGCTATATGAGTATACACATGTGATAAAATGTCATAGAACTATACATAAACGTTCAATTAACATCTTTTTCTTGGTTTTAATATTGTACTATAGTTATGTAAGATATAACTATTGGTAGAAACTGGGTGTAAGGGATGCGGGATAGACCTCTACTATCTTTGCAACTTCCTGTAAATCTATGATTATTCCAAAAAAAAAAAAAAAAAGTTAAGAGAAAAAACCCTCACATTTGTTTGGGGAAAATATTTTGTTTTTATTTTAATTTACATTTAATAACTTTTCCAAAATGGAATATTATTTTAGTTTTTTTCCATTATTGAGAAATTTGACTGTCTCAAATCTTGGATAGCAGTGGCAAATTAAAACAGGAATTTCCTCTCCTAAATGTTATTTTGCCATTTGGGTCACCATGGTTTTGAGATGGGAGCTGTTGATATCAGTGTTTATAGGAGAGGATGATGACTGTCCCATTCCAATCTTACTCCACCCCAACCAGGACTGCTCTGTGGGGTTACTTTTCAGTAAGAATGCTAAAAGCATTCAAATTCCTCATTATGCCTGCCTTACGCAATGACCTAGTTTTGTGAGTTTGTTGGCTGTAGTCAGAGGTACATCGGAGACTGTGGAATGGAATTCTCCCTATGCAAGGTTAAGTAGTCTATATGATTCTTTTCTTTGTAACCTTGACTAACTGAACTTGGATTAACTGCAAGCTTTCTCTTGTGACTATCTTGCTTTCCCCTAATTAATCAAAATTTCCGGAAGCTCTATCTGTACAACTAACTAGACTAGATCTCTCTGCAGACGTGGGAATAGAAATTGCTCTGGGAATCTTGATTGTGTTACTGATTTGCATAGTGTTAATGATTTGTATGTTAATAGGATGCGGAGGCTAAGGGACTGCATGTCAGTAGAACATGTTTCCTATTTCCAGTTCTGGAGCCATGCAGGGTCAACTTTGCCTTCTTTTCTGGGTTACTCTTTAGTTCCATTTTTTTTTGCACTTCATTTTATGACCAGAATTTAATTTCAACTAGCATTTATTTGAAAGATGACTTTGAGCTCTTTGCTACTGTATTAGGTGCTTTTATACATATTCTCTCATTACCCCAAACAGACATCCTTTATTTTAAGTAACAATTTAGTATTTCAGTATTCCATCATGTTGGCATTATGTTTAAATGCCAAATTAAAAATTAACAATTTGATGAATGCTGTCAAATGCATTCTATATGACACATGGGACGCTTACATTAGGTTCACACAATAGAATTATTAGATATGCCTTAAGAGACTTAACATCATTTCAGTGAATAATATGAAGGAAATTCAGGAACCATAGTCAAGAAGCTCATCTGTTGAAAAAATTATACAGGATAGAATAAACTTGACATAGAAAGTTTTCATCCTATAATTTGCCTACTTTATTCTCCTAATGTTCATCTTTGAGAAGGCTTCTATTTCACATTTTATTACAGATGTAGGAATAAATGTGAGGTGAACCATAGTATATTTCAAGGTCTATGTAGTGGTTAAATGATAATGAAACCACTACAGTTCATCATGGTAAAGCAAACACACTTGGAAGTGTATTATTGTTATTATTATCATTATGACAGTGTGGAGAGGGGCTCAATTAATCAATCAAGGGTGTAGCCATTTGATAGAAAGATGGGATTTGTAATAAGAGGTTTACTATTGGGTGGCAGATGTGGCAGACAGCCCAGACAACAAGCTTGGAATAGTGAACCACATGTCTCACTGGCAACATTTGTGGCACCGGAAGTGGTTACCATATGCATATATCTACTCAGAAGAGTAGAAAAGGGGGAAAAATATAAGAGCATATGTGTGAATGGGATTATAAAACAGTGCGCCCTCAAATTACGAACCAGCTTTCAAAATGCACCCATAATTTGAAATCCAGTTTTGTTTCCTTAAAAATGCTAATATGTAACATGCACTGCTTGTATTTTAATATATACAATTGTAATAGTAGAACCATAGATATGTTTTTATTGAGTAAATTGGCTCTTATGCAGTGTATCAGGCAGCCTCCAAGAAGGCCCACAATGATTTCTGCCTCTTAGTATTTGTGCCTTGTATAATTCCTCCCCTTGAGTATAAACTTGACTCATTGACTGGACTCAATGAATACAATATGGCAGAAGTGGTGGACTGCCACTTCTGATATTAGGTTATAAAGAAACTGTGCTTCTGTCTCAGGGTGCTCTCTCTTGGACTGCTTGTTCTGGAATGTGTTAGTCAGCTCAGGCTAGCAATAGACTGGGTGGCTTAAACAATAGAAATTTATTTTCTCATAGTTCTCACAGTTCTAGAAGTGCCAGATCAAGGTGCCAGCCAATTTAGTTCCTGGTGAGGTCTCTCTTCTTGGCTTGTAAGTGGCTACCATCTCGCTGTGTGCTCACATGACTTCTTTATATGCATGCTGGGAGTGGGGGTACTCGGGGTTGGGGGGGCTCCCATCTCCAAAAACAGCCACACTGGCATTAGGGCTTTTGTATATGAATTTTGAGGGGATACAAACATGCAGTGACATGGGAGGCAGTCCTGTGGAGAGGTCCACGTTAGTGAGCATGGAAATGGATGTTCTATGGCCTGCCAACAGCCACGTGAGTAATCTTTGAAGTGAATTCTCCCCCAGTTGAGTCTTGAGATAACTACAGTCCTGGCCAACACTTCGATTGCAACATGGTGAGAAACTGAATCAACACCACCCAGCTAAGCTGCTCTTGGATTGTTTCTGGTTGATCAGAGAAAGTTTGAGATAATAAATGTTTTCAGCTGCTAAGTGTGGGACAATTTGTTCTGCAACAATAGATAAGTAACACATATAATATTGTTTGATATTTGAGTCTTCAATTCCTATATCCGAAGCTTCGGAAATAGGATATATAATTAAAAGGGCCTGATTATCAACAAGGAGTGGAAGAAAAGGGCATGTGAAAAGGGACTAAAAACTTTCCCTTTATTGACAGTCTTCTTCCCAGAAATGATTCATATAATCTGTGAATATCCTGAAGGATGTAATGATATTATCTGACTCAGGGAATTATGTGGCTTATGGGAGCTACCTTTAGGACCTTTGATTCTACAAATGCATTCTGAATAGAATGTATGGCATTTCTTTGCCACTACAGGATTTCATGGATGCAACTGTCATTGAGTAAAATCTTTACAGATGATCACCACATGATCTATAGGGATGGGGGTTTGATAGCAAACGGGTGGTAGAAGTTGGCAAATGAACCATTTACAATTATAGTCCTGCCCAGCAACCCTCAAATTTCCTGAATGCCCGTCGTAAGGATCCATTTACCTCAAGCCTCTTTAGGCTGTGGAGTACCCCTGCTCCATTGGCATGCTGGAGTAGTTACATTCGTAGCCAATTAGCAGGGTGGCACACACTCCGCCAAGAAGCCCTAGTCTCTATGGACCCGGTATAGAGAGTGAAATTAGCTGAGACAAATACCTGTTAATCCCCTGTTCTTGGCCGGCATGGAGCGCCTACTGTGCAGTGCTAATAGTTCTGAGAAATCCCAATTCCCAGTGTCAAGAGTTGAACAGACTAAGTCTGTTAAATGAAGAAATTTACCGCGCATTAGCTTTGATCAGGAAATTCTAGGTGCAAGTCTCTTAAACAAATGAAGGCTGCTTGGGAACACAGGTCACTCTTTCTGGGAAGCTGTTTTTGAGGGAGTTTACCCTCGCTGTCTTTCCCATGCCAGAGGCAGGGGCAGAAAAGTGGCAGTTCGAGTGGCTGAACCTGGAGGCAGTAGAAAATAGTTTTATTTAGACAGGGGGAGAGAACTGAGTGATTATACCAGAGTTTTGTCCAAGGGAGCTTGGATACGGTTTTCAAAAATGGGAAATTTGTGACAAAAACCTCAGGAGCCCTTACCGCTTTTAGTGAAGGCTCCTTTATGCTTATATGTGTAAACTGCGCCCTCTGCTGGTTGGATCAAGCCATGTCCCTGTCCTCCCCTCCACCTTCCTGGGAAAAACGTGTTGTATTTTCCCATCTAGATTACGTTTGCAGTTGCATTCTATCAGCCCGATGCTGTCTATGCAAAAAATGAGGCAAGCAGAATTTAAATCGTGGCTTGTACCATACTGCCTGTCACTCAAAGCTCTGTATAACGGTTCTCAGAGAAGGATGAAGGATTTAGGAGTTCTTGGGAACATATTATAAATTTTCAGATTCTGATTCCTTGTCTAAGTTCGCAGACATTCAGGTTTTCTTTTTTCTTTCTTGCTTGCTTTTTTGGTGGCATATCTTTTAATGTAAGCTTTGTTCCGCTGTGGAAGGCAGAAAATCCTTCCTTAGTATAACCAGGAAATGCTTTCAATTCAGAGAAGCCTTTAATTTTTGGTTAAGAATTATAAGGTCTGAAATATAAGGGAGTTTGACAATTGCCCTCAAGCTCCAGATGAAGGCAATGGAGAGAGGATGAATAGATTCACAGTGAGAGAAGAGGAGGGTGGGCTGATGAGACCAGTGAAGGGAATAGAAGATCTTATGCTCAAGTGTTGCATTGCCTTGGATTTAGGAGGAAAGATGATTTACATTTTGACATGTCAGTGAAAGGAAACCAAAAGAAGTTGTGCAACTAACAATTTGTTAAGAGCTTCTCAGGCGTAAAGCACTATCCATTTTTTTTTTTTTCCGAAAAAGGAAGAAAGAAGTATCCATTCCAGGGAAGGCAGAGGAGAAAATATAGCCCTGTCCCCTGAGATGAGTTATGCCTGCCATGAGGAATGGAGGTGGTAGATGGTGCTGTAGAATTTCATTTCTGGAAAGGCATATTTAAAATGTAGTCCAGGATGTTTGTGAAAATGAACCTATGTGATACTAATCCCTGTAGACATTGACATGCATCATTTAACCCTCTTCCCATCCCCCCTGCACAGAGGTTGGCATTGTTTGGTGTGGTTGGCAGGACTAAGACCCATGACAAATAACACAGGTGCTTTTATAAACTGGGATTATGTCACAGTTAGCAGAGACATACAGCTGAGCTGTTTGGATAACCCTCTCCCCCTCCAGTTGGCTTTAGCTGATGAAAGCATTGCCTAATAACTGTGGTCACTGTATGCTCATTCCACTGATCCCAATTCATGAAGATCAAATCTTCAGCAAAGAAGTTTCCATTGATGTCAGGCCTTGGAAAACTCACTTTCAGGCAGAGACCATGCGTGGGGTATATTAAGCCCTTACAACCGTGGATTCCAGCTACTCATGTTTACCATGAGCTAGGGATCAGGACCTATGCTGATATTCCACACTAAAATATTATGGCGATTGCATGGGGACATTCCACAGACATGTCTAATCTGCAATTTGTGTGCAATATGCATATGACATTGCTGAAACCTTTAAGCTGCTCTAAGCCCTGAGTAATAAAAAATCAAGCATTTTTCTTGCCCTTTTGATTTTAAAGATTGTATTTTGGCAGTTTTTTCTATATGTGCAATAATATTCAGGATAATGATTATGTGATAATCAATCTTTATAATTTGAGAGTTGTCATTTCTATACCACAGTGTTTACCAATAACTCACCATGGTAATTCAAAGCATGGATTATGTTAATCAAACAGACTTGGATTTGACCTTAATAGGTGTGTGATTTTAGATAAGTTATTTCACGTCTCTGGACCTTAGTTCCTTTAATTATAAAATGGGGATAATTATAGTACCTACTCGTGGATTTGTAAGGATTTAGTAAAATTACATATAAAAACTTTAGTCCAATTCTTCTTGCATGTAACTTGTAAAAATATTAGCTGTGTAACTGGCACATCAAATAGACAAGACTCTTTGGATGAAATCAGAAAGGATAATTTTTTTTTAAAATCTCTCATTGTCCCTTTACATTTTGTTTTGTGGAAAAAGTTCTTCTCTAGCCACTGGATAAAAATTCTTTCAAGCCCCAAGATTTCCTGGCTACTCATAGGAAAAAGCAAGTTCTAAGGTAACTTTAATTTGTAAACCCAGTCTCAATTCGGTTAAAATTGTCAAGCCCCAAATATTCCAAATCTGAGTTAAAGTTAAATTTCTCTTTTTTCCCCCCTGCCTTTCCTTCCCCAGCTTGCTGCCCAAGGTTTCTGACCCCTTTGGAATTGGAGCATGTGAAGAGAGGCGGGGAAAGAGAGGCAAAAGAGTTCTTATCTGCTGGCCCTGTTTCAGGGTGGCTTTGCAACCTCTGGTAGAATGTTTAAAGATATTCATCTCTGAGCATTTTTGTGGGTTCTGTAGGGACCCTCCTACTTGCACAGTGCCCCCTTGATTTGAGCAGTGTTCCCATCTCCTCTCCATCTCTGCCTTAGTGACACACCCCACAGCCTCTCAATCCTGGAGGCTTTTCAGTCGGCAGGCTGCCCTCTTGGGCAGGGTTGACATCTGGTTTCCAAGATTTATAAACATTTGACCTGTCACTGGAGGGGAGTGCAGTTACTTCCTAGTTGCATCCCTTTAATCTGATATCTCCAGCTACATCGGCTTTCTAAAATGTGAGTCAACCACCAGTTCACTGTGTGCCATCTGCTACTGAACACATATCAAGCTCTCCAAGTGATGCCTGTGGAGCCCATCTCACCTGGCTTGGTGTATTAGTCCATTTTTCTGTTGCTTACAAAGGAATACCTGAAACCAGGTAATTTATAAAGAAAGGGAATTTATTTTTTACATTTCTGGAAGCTGGGAAGTCCAAGGCCAAGGGGTGCATCTGGCGAGGGCCTTCTTCTTGGTGGGTACTCTCTGCAGAGTTCTGAGGTGGTACAGGGTATCACATGATGAGGGCTGAGCAAGCGCACACACATGCTTTCTCCCTTTCCTTGTAAAACCACCAGTGCCCCTCCCATGATAACCCACTCATACATGAACCCATTAATTCATGAATGGATCAAACTGTTCATGAGGACATAGTCCTCATGATCTAGTCACCTCCCAGAGGTCCCCACCGTTCAACACTGCCACATTGGGAATCAAGCTCTCATATGAGCTTTGGACGGGACAAACATTCAGACCATAGCACTTGGGATAGGAGGTAGTGCCTTGGAAAGCACAGTGGTGACATTTAGAATTCAGTCCTCTCCAAAAGGTCAAAATTTATCCTCCTTACAAATTTTCTTAATTTCTAACACTCTCCTATTATGTCCTTGATATGGATGAAATATGTAACTGGTACTTATTCTCCTACTATGAAATTTCCTCCTGGTAATCTGCCTTACAAGTCACTTTGGTATCTGATGTCCTAATATATCAGTCAAAACTCCCAACTAAACACCCCCTTATAGCTGTTTTTATCTACATGAAAGACATTTGATTTGATTTATACTTTTCTCTCATCTAGTCCCCATTGTGACCAAGTGGTATATATTTAAAGGTAAAAACATAACCTTTTCCTGAGAAACTTAGTCATCTAATTAATTTTCCCAAATGCTATTGGTTGGCCAGTTATTTTAATATTAGCCACAGAGAAAATGATGCTTAAGGAAAATGTATTGATTTGCTATATTTTCAAGGAGTTTTATAACATTTGAGTGTCTCTGAAATATGGGAGTATGCAAAATTGCCTAAAAGGATGTTCATTACAGTGTTGTTTGTAATGAAAAATCAAGACAGTGTAAACGTCTAAATCTAGGTTATTGACTAAATTGAATATGGTAAGATATCGGCTAAATTGAACAATGGAATATTAAGCTACTATTAAAATGATATTGTAGAGGGATATTTAATGCCTTGAAAAGATGTTTGTTGTTTATAATACATTGTAAATTAAAAAATGGGAAATAAAATATTATGTACAGTATAATCTTGTTTTTTTCAAAACGGGCATAACTACATGTAGAAAAAAGGCCATAATGATATCCACCAAAATGTAAATGGTGTTATTTTGTAAACTTTTCTGTGTGTATATTATGCTTCAATAAAAAGTTTAAAAAACATCCATGGATCTGATGCCTTACTAATGAGATTGTACTTTCTTTGTGTTTTGTTTCTGCCTGTCTATATTTTCTAAATTTCTTGAAATAAGCACATGCTTTCCATAATACTTAAAAGATAAATGTTACTTAAAAATAATGCTTTGATACTTCCATGATGTCCTCTTATAGGGTTCCCAGGCTTACAGGGCATGGTGAAGCAAGAAATGTCATCACAAGAAATGTCATCCCTTTGGGCCTGTGAGTGGTCTTCAGCCCTCAAGGGGTAGGCTCAAGTCACTCACAACCACCATCCTAGGATAGAATCTTCTAAGTGCTAGTGCCTGGCCCTGAATTAATGGAGCTTCTTGTTGGGTTTCTAGAATTTTATGGAAAACAGAAGCTGCTCTGAGCATGTGCAGTTCTTCATGAGTCAATTCTCGATCATTGATGTTCAGCCTAAGTGAAGCAGAGACCGAGGTGGAACTAACAATTTAGCCAACTATTTGCTCAAGCCTTGTTCTATAGATCATGGAAGCTAAAAGTAGCATAATACTTTATCAGTTTTCCCCAATATCTAGCGGAGCTGGGAGGGAGAAGAGAAAGAGAGGTTTGGTGGCAGAGGGAAGGTGGCATGCGCCTGTTATACTGTGCTGCCTATTCCCTGAAGCCCTGCACATTCACTATTCACAGCCCCAGAAAGGGCCGGAAGGCTGAAGGATGATGACAAGATGGGCATTATGCCATGCTCAGGAGCTGAGGATTTATAGAATAGGGACCCTTGAGGGATTTTAATCTGGGAAGTGACATGGTTATATTTGCTTTTTAGATGGTCATTATTAATTTAAGAGGAAAAGATGAAGACATGAAGATCTGCTAGGGGGTTGAAGTAAGTCCAGGCCGGCGTTTGAGTGGTGGGAGTAGAGATGGAGAGGGAAGGACAGAATTAAATAATACTTAGAAGATGGCATTGACAAGACTTGGTGACTGAGTGTGGAGCCTGAAAGAGGATAATGTATATAGGAAGACTTTATGGTGAATTATGTGGAGCAGGAGATGCATGAACTGGGGTAAATGTAAGTCATAGTGTGAGCTTCATTCAATCTTTTGAAAATATGGAATGACTGCCACTTAGCAGACATTAGGTAAATATTTGTTGACTCTGTGAATGAACTTTAGTCTAAAAAAGGAGTGTAGCTAGGCTGTTCATGTAAATGCGTTGCACAGCATAATTGTAACTTAGCTATAAAACCAAAAGGACTATTTTTAAAAAACAGTCTCCTTTTCAGCACTGTGGGTTTTTTGTGCTGCCTTAGCTGGTCAACGTAGGAGGGTCCCTTGGAGTCAGGGTAGTGATCTCAGTGGGTGGATGACAGGGAAACACAGTAAAAAGAGCTTGTCCAAGTCACTTTCTTGGCTCACATTTAGTTTCATCCCCTTGCAGTCATTCTGCCAGCACTATTGCTGTGAAAATGTAATAGTTTCGCTAAAAGTGGCTTTGTGTGTGTGGGCAGTGGAATAAAGAAATAGAACACCTTTCTAGAATGCCATTTCAACCATGCAAGTGAATACTTGCCTGTGAATCTGGAATTTAAAGGAGGTTCTTTACTCCTTTCTGCTGAGTTTCATGGGAATTAGGATTTTCAAGATAGATGAGAGAGTGGTTTGGGTCAATATGAGGTAGCTCCAACTGGGAATCTGAAGCCACTGTCACTAGAGTCTACAGTGGGGCCAGAATTGATTATATACATTTATCAGGTTAACCAGGCAACTATCAAGTCAAAGGGAATGATAACCTTTTCTATGTATACACAGCATATGGGTGTTAGCCTGAATGAATATGACTACTTTTAACCAAATGATGGTGGATTAGCTTAGAGCAACTGGAGAAGAGTAATGAGTTCAGTATTTTGAGGAGGACTACTGACTTTCTGCATGGAGCTACAGACACACACAGGGCTCAATTAAAACATTAATCCAGCTGTAAGCTCTGTTACTGAATATAAAGGAAATACATTAACAAGGTGGCTCATTTTTGAACAAAGCAACTGGCCCATGATGATATTATTTTGATGTGTCTGGAATTATCATAAGAGCAAAGTCCAACAATAAATAGAAAAATGAGTGGCAGTGAGAATCCAACAGAGACCGTTTCTCTAAGAGTAGGAGTGAGAATATGCATCATTGTATTCATTAAATGCATTATATGCATCATTAAAATATGAATAAACAGCAGCAACTTTTTATTATACAGTGAAAGAACCTCCTACAGGGTGCTGAAAATTGAGTGGTATGTGTTTAATAAGTTAAGACCAAAAAGAAATGGCTATTTACCAGATGCAGGAAGGACTCAGAGAATAATGGGGGACATAAATGGAACTGATTTATTTATTTATTTATTTATTTATTTATTTTGTCCTTTTTGAGACCGGCCGCACCGCGCTCAGCCAGTGAGTGCTGTGAGCGCACCGGTCATCCCTATATAGGATCCGAACCCGCGGCAGGAGCGCTGCTGTGCTCCCAGCATCGCACTCTCCTGAGTGTGCCACGGGCTCGGCCCGGAACTGATTTATTATTAGGTGGGATTTTTTTAAAAAAATTAATGATTTGGCAAAAGTTGGGAGGGGAGGAGAGATGATGAGAGAGCAGACTGTAGAGTTTAGCTGGTGCTAAATTGTGACAGGCCACATTTTAGGAAGTTAGGGTGTTTAGACTTTATTTTGAGGGAATCTCTTCTGGGATTTTAAGCATGGGACAAAAAGATCAGTTAGTTTTAGCTGTATAACAATCTATGCCAAAACTTAGTGTCTTAAAACAATAGCTTCTTATTATTTATTGTGAATCTGTGAGTAGGCTGGGCTGTTCTTCAGCCTAGGCCAGCTCAGCTGGGGCTGGATGGTCTAGGATGTCCTCATGTATCAGGGACCTCAGGTGGGATGGCTGGGATCTCTCTCAATGTGGCCTCATATTTTCCAGTAGGCTGTCCCAGGTATGTTCTCATGATGGGTGAAGGGTTCCCAGTAGCAAGAGAGGACAAGTACCAATGTGTGAGTACTTTTGAAGCCTCTGCTTGTGTCCTGTTTGTTAATGTCTCATTGGCCAAAGCAAGTCACATGGCCAAGCTCAGATTCAAGGGCTGGAGGAATAAAGGCTACCACTCAGTGAGAGGAGATAAATATTGTGGTCATTTTTTTAGACCTCTCACAATTAGATATGCATTATGAAGGATGGAGTGGAACATGGCAAGCCCTAGGGAAGAAGAGGTAGGCAGCAATTGCAGTAATCTAAGAGAGTAGCAATAACAAACAGTGGTGATAGAGATAGAGAGATGTCAAGAATTCAAGAAATATTTAGGAAACAGAATTAATGAACCTTGGTGATTAAGGATGTGTGTGTGGGTGTGGGTGTGTGTGTGTGTGTGAGTGTGGGTGGGGGGTGCATTTGGAATCAAGAATGCCATTTGTGTTTTTGGCTTGAACTTCTGAGTGGAATTGGATTCATAATAGTCCTTCTGTGGCAGATCTATATTGATACATTTATGTATTTATATCATTAGACTAGCTTAAGGCATTAATCCCTATTTGATCCTACTGCTAAATACAAGAAAGAGAACTAGAAGTACAGATTTAATCAGGTAGAGAAGATGCAGATAGATTTTACCTTTTCAGACAAGTACGATGATTTTCCTAGTCATTAATAAAAGTACTGTGGGGCTGGCTTTGTGGCTCACTCGGGAGAGTGCGGTGCTGGTAGCGCTGAGGCCGTGGGTTCGGATCCTATATGGGGATGGCCGGTGTGCTCTCTGGCTGAGCGTCATGCAAACTGTACTGTGCCGAGGGTTGCGACCCCCTTACTGGTCAGGGAAAAAAAAAAAAAAAAGTTCTGTGGACATTGGTTGTATATCTGTTGTGGACTGAAGGAATAGGCCATTTTATAGAAAATTAATTCAATTAGTCAACTATTTATGGAATACCCTCTGTGCCCAAGTTATTGGGCTAAGTCCTTAGGGCAGTTTGAAGAGACACAAGCCCTTGACTTGATTTCATTTGTGTAGGGGAATGAACTAGGTTTACAGTACCTTGAAAAAGGTTTGTCACTACTCAGGGCTGTAGGTAAGTGTTGAATCAGTGGGAATGGCAGTAAAGTCTTCAGAGAAATTGGATTCAGAATTCAAGCTGTTTGGGTAGGAACTAAGTGTATAGAATATATACTCTAAAGGTGAATCAGTTTTAAATTTGTTTCTTATAAAATGTTGATGTGTTTAGGCTGAATTACTTTTACAAGAGTTACGGAAAAAAAAAAGAAAAAAAAGGCTCCAATAGGTTTCTTTTGTATGTAAGATACTTTACTGCTAGCCCTCCTGCTTTTACCTAAATTCCTACATAAAGGCTTACTTAATAGTCTCAAAATGTTTTTCCTTATAATCCTTGTTTGTTATAGTGAAAATGTAGGGCCTGCCCCCATCCCCCACCTTTCTTTTGCAGATTATACAAAATAATATGGAGAACCGAAGCAGCTATCTGGGTAATTCAGCTGTCCACAATTTAGGTTAAAAAAAAGTACCTGTGATTTTGTATAAAATATCCAGATATTTAAGGCATGTTGCTGTGGTTTGAATATTTCCTCAAAAGTTCATCTTGAAACTTGATCCCCATTGTAACAGTGTTAAGAAGGTGAGATATAAGACTATGATATTTGGAAGGTGCGACCTTTGGGAGGTGATTGAATCATGAGGGATATGCTTTCATGAATGGATTCATCCAGTCATGGATTAATGGGGTAATGGATTAATGGGTTATCATGGGATCAGAGTGGTGGCTTTATAAGGAGGAGAAGAAAGCACGTAAAGACATTCTCACCCACTCACAGTGTGATGTTTTGTGCTAACTCGGGACTCTGCAGAGTCTTCTTCCACCAGGAGGAAGGCTGTAATGGATTGAATCATGTCCCCCCAAAACTCACTGAAACTTGAATTGTGACCCCAAGTTTTATGTATTAGAACCTTAGCCCCCACTATGACTGTTAAGAGGGTGAGAAATCCTATTATGGTAATTGAAAGGTGGGGCTTTGAAGAGGCGATTGGATTGTAGGACCCTGTAGTAGTGAATGAATTAAAAATGGTGGCCAGGGGCGTGATTCTGAGGGCTTTAAAAGAAGAAAGAGGAGAGTCTCTCTCTGTTTTCTCTGCTTCCACCATCTTGCAAGGTGAGACTGCTGGGTCACTGTTGCCACCACCAGATGGACTTTGAATTTCCCAGACTCAGAAATTGTAAGCAGTCAATTTCATTTTCTTCATAAATCACCCAGTTCCAGGTATTTTGTTATAAGCAACAGAAATGAACTAAAACAAAGGCCCTCACCAGATACTCCTCTCAACCTTGGATTTCCCAGGCTCCAAAACTGTAAGAAATAAATTTCTTTAATTTATAAATTACCCAGTTTCAGGTATTCTGTTATTAGCAACAGAAAATGAATTAGTACACACACATAAATTTCTCTCTTTCTCTCTCTCTTTTCTATATAGTTGTCATAAGGTTAGCATTGGGTCAGAGCTTCCAATGTGGCTCTGGTTTTTTGGTTTTCCAATGTGGTTTTTGGTTTTCTTTCTCTGATTTTCCATTGTATTGAGGTAGACATTTTCCATATTGAAAAGGAGGAAAAGGAAAAACTAAAAATGCTTTGGTATTTGCCTCTGATGATTAGGGCACCCTTGTTTTACTTCCTAAGGAAAAATAAAGTCTCTACAATAGTATTTTGACCATTCCTGCAACTGGTAATGGTGTGATAGAGAATCAAATAATGATTGCAAACCCTTTACATGCATTTTCTCATTCACTCATCACAACAACCCTCCAATATAGGCATTATATTATCCTCATTTTACAGAAGATGTAACCGAAGAACAGAGTATTTAAGACAATTGTCGAAGGTTACATAGTTGATAAATGGCAAAACCAAGAAGATTAGATTATTGTTCAAAAATACTCATGTTCTTACCCACACCTCCAGAGGAGGAATATACTTGCCTATCCCACTGATGTTGGGCTTGGTCTCATGGTGGGTGGGTTGTACTTCACTACTCCATTGCCTTTGAGCTTGGCCATGGACTTTGGTTGGCCGGTGGAGTATTAGCAGAAGTGATTCAAGCAGAGATGTGAAATGTGCTCATGTGATTGGGATTGTGCTTTTGCATTTCTGCCATTGTCACAAGAAGAACATGCCCCAGTTAACCTACTGATCTGAAGAAGAGGGAGATGTCAAGCATACCCAGAATCAACCAACAACTTGGAGTCAAGCCCAGCTGACCCACAGGTGGGTAAGGATAAGTGATGTTTAAACCACTGCATTTGATGCAGTTTGTTACATAGCAATAGCTAACTGAGAAAGAACCGAAGCAGTCTAAGAACCTGCACTGTTAATCACTACCAGTGCATCACATTCAGAATTATTCCTGAATTGACATTTCTAAAACAATGAAATCAAGAGGTACCAGTCATCTCAAATGATTAATTCTGTAACAGTATGTGATAGATACAATTATAGAAGTATTCTCCCTGGAAGTTACATGTTTTCATACTCCTTTTATGTTTTTATACTCCTTTCTCATATCTTTTAAAAATTAATACAGATGCTTAGTTTTGTTTAATGTCCAGTACACACAGCTTATACGTACATTTCTTGGCCCTCAGCTTCCAGATGTAATTCGCTTATGAGTTAGGGAACATGTCTCCCACTCCGAAACAATATCAGAGATGGATAAGTGAACACGTTTTGAATGACACAAATGGTTCCCATCCACAGAAAAGCAATGACAGGGAAGGAAATGGAAAACTGGATATTTACAATAAAAATAACAACACGAAGAGGTTTGTTCTGCACCGATGGGCCAGAGATGTAAAATTTAGATAGAGATGTGGACAATAGCTACCTGAGCAATGACAGACTTTGTTTTTCACCTTTTAAGGGGTGTTGATCTTCTGCATTTAAAACAGGGCTGAGAAGTGTGGAAAGCAGGTCAAGGTCTTGGTTTGAGCTTGCCTATGTTTGATCCTTAAAGCCTTAGGGCATAAAATAACATGGGAGATTATATAGTTTAGAAACAGAGTGATTGCCTAGCTTCCTCCTGTGGATGCTAAATTTATTTCACACAATGTTTTCTAAAATACATTCTGAGAGTTTGGGATTTTGTGGGTATATAGGTTTTGCAAATGTACAATCATTTCAAAAAATTAATAACTTTCTTTATTGCAAGAATTCTCATGGACTTTAATGTACTAAAATATATTATGAAATCTTCCAGAGAGTGGTGGAAACATGCAACATTTTGTACACAAACACTGTTCAAGGAGTTACTCCCAGGGCTAAAGTGATACAGAATGCATACTGGGGAATTTTGCTCTAACGTTTGTTTTTTTAATGAAATCCTGTTGCTTCAGGGACCTTGGTCTACTGTATTTTCACAACATCTAGTGAGATAGGTAGGGAATAAGCTTTATTGGCCAGATTCTTCTTGATGCAGAAGGGGAGGCTGCCTGTGTCAATCTGCGTGGCAGCGAGTAAGATGTGAGCTCTGGCACCTGGCTGCATGGAATCAAATGCTGGCTTTACCCCTTCCTAATGGTGTAAGCTTGGGTGTCTGTGCCTCACCTTTCTCATCTATAAATAGGAATGATAATTAAAGGACCTGATCCCATAAGTTGGTTGTGAGAATTTAATGAGATAGTAACTAGAAAACATTTAACATAGTGCCTGACATATGGTAGGCTCTAAATATACTAAATTCCGTGAACATACTAAAAGACATTGATTTATTATACACTTTGAATGAATGAATTGTATGGTATGTGAATTATATCCCAATAAAGCTGTTACAAACTGTAATTATCATTACTAAGCAGGATGGCCAGCACTAGGTCATGGGACTTCTTCTCAATTTATAGAAATGTCTGGTATCAGCTGGATCATTCCAATAGCTGCTAATTGTGTTGTGGAACTAAGACACTTCCAGGGGGGTCTTAAAAATGAGGTAGAATGGCGGGGAAATTGCTCCCCCCTCTATGATTGTGGTAGAGCTTTGTGCTGAGGCCTCTCTGATTACAGTCTTGGCGCCTGTTTGCTAAAAGGGATGAGGCAAGATGTGGCTGAGGCTGGGTATCTTTGCTTCCCATTTCCTGGCCAGAAAATTCCTTCTCATGTGCAGATTGGCTATTGGGGAATTTCTCTTGTAGTGTCTACAGCTAGAAAGTGATTCTCTCCTTCAGTTTGGTTATAAGGTCCTGTCCCCTTCATGTGTCTGGAAGTGAGCTCATTATTTGTTTTGTAAAACAGAATGTAAAATCACTTCCTTTTGACCAGGTAGCAGCATAGCTGGGCAAAGTATAGTTTTAGATTTCACATTCAGGATTAGAGATTGGGAACTTTTTTTCTTTGTGTTTCTCTCTCTCTCTCTCCCCACCCTCCTCACCCAAATACATTATATCATACAGAACTATTTGAGGGATTGTTGCAGACATCATGAAATTTTAACCATAAATACATCATCCTAAAGACAAGGACATTCACCTACATAACCGCAATGTAACTATAACCCCCAGGAAATTTAACCTTCATAAAACTCTATTATCTAATATACAGGCTATATTCAAATTTCCCTAGTTATCTTTCTCTTCATTTTTGTTTTGGCAGCCTTTCTGGAACCTCTAGGTCTTATTTGATAGGTTGCTTTTGTGCTTACCATACAATATTATTATTTTCTGTTGACTTGCCATCACTCCGCTGGTCTCGGTTCACAACTTTGCTCACAGTTGAATCCTTAGTACAGACTTGGGTACTACTCGCCTCTCTGCTCACATCACCCCTAGTGTGCTGCACATAGTAGATGCTCAATAAATCCTTAGAAATTGAACTGAATATGCCAGTGAGGGTTCATATCGCAGACATACATGTTGGTACTTCTGAGTGTTTACTTTTAAAGCCCACTGTGAGTTGCCAGTGACTGCCCTTTTCTCCTTTAGATTTCTTGGAATTGCTGTTGGTCTTTTCTACTTGGCATCTCCCTACAACACTCATTATATTATCTTCGGTGTAATTTTTGACAGCTCATGAAGTAGTGGGCTTAAAAAGGAAGTAAGAGTAATAATGTAAGAGGAAGAAAATGAGATGCTAGTTCCATTCAGAGGAAGTTAGTACTTATAAGCTGGTGTGAACTGTCTTGGTGGCAAAACCACAAAGTCACCAATGCTATTGAGCAGCTCAGGTTGCAATACTCAACCCTGTTTTCATGTTCTCTTTTCATGCATGTGATGTTATGATGGAATGGTTCCCGGATCAGATCAAACTGGAAACAAAAGATCCCAAAGGCTTTGAACTTTACTCATGTGGGTGGCAGGCAGATTTGTCATGGGTAATTGGCATGGTTTTCAGCTCATCTATTTTGTCTTGTTAGGAAGTTTGCAGGACTATGACATGTTAAAGGCTTGTCAAGTTTACTTGATCCATGAGCCATAGTTGTGTCGTTTAAATTATACTTTAAGGACAAAGGTGATGAAGGCGTTCCATACAAAGAGAAACTGAAACTTTTCTCAGCACACATTTGGGAGCACATAGGTATCTCATGTAACATACTTTGACAGGGCACTCAAGAATTAAGTTAGGGGAAGAATGGAAATAAGTCCAGAAGCTCTGAGGTATCTTAGTCTAGGCCAGTAGAAACTGGAATCCAGCCTTTTCAAGATGTTGGTTACTGCTTCGAGTATAGTGAGACCTATTTTACTTACTGCAATGTTTATATATGTATGCAAAGACCATGCTTGATGCAATTTATTCATCTTCATCAAGTGATTATGATATGATAGGTAGATTTATTTCCTATTTATAAATGGAGAACTTGAAGTGTATGGGACGCTAAATAGAAACTAAGAAATGAGAACTGAAAAGACCTTTCAATGTACTGGGGAGAAGCCACACTTTTATCATCATTTCTTTAGCTTTTTCAAATCTTGAAGCAAAGAAACATAATGAATATAGGGTAAATATTTCTGATCTCTAGGCATCTGCAGCAAGAGAAGCCTCCATTGAATTATGTTCAATGTCGGTCATTTAAATAAATCCTGATATTACTGAGTGAGTATGAAGTTCTGCTTTTTCATCCCAATGACTTCTGCAAAGATGCTGTCTGAATAAAATCCATTTGGAACAATAAATTAAATTTCCATAAACACTTGGGGTCAACTTCTGAATTTTCTATTTGGTTGCATTGGTTGTTCTTTCTGTTTCTGTACCATAAGCAAACTTTTTAAATTATTAAAGATGTACAGTATGTTTTAATACCTGGTTAGCTGGCAAGTCCTATGCTTATTGTTCTTCTGTTTCAGAGTTTTTCTGGCATGTTTGTTCTTCCAAATGAACTTTCATAATCAATCAGTTTTTCAAGTTTCAGAAAAGATCCTGATGATATTTTTAATGGAGTTGCATTAAATTTATAAATTAACTTAGAATTATCTTAATCATGTTAATGCTTCTTAACCAAGAATATGATATGTCTTTCCATTACAAATTTTCCCATTATATTTTCTAACTGACTTTTATTTGTATATATCAAAGCTATTGGTTTTTATGTTAATTTTATAACTTTCTACTTTATTAAATTGTCTCATTTGTTTGTGGTAGTATTTCCATTGATTCTTGTGGATTTTCCAAATATATTATTATATCATCTGCAAATAAAGATAGCTTTACCTCATTCTTTCAAACATTATATGTTCTTAATTAATTTCCCCTGTGTTCTTGGATTGGTTAATAGCTACAAGACAGTATTAAATAGTATTGGGAATAGTGGTCATCCTTGTCTTATACCTGACTTTAGCAGAAAGGCCTCCAGTGTGTTTCCATTAAATTACATGTTGGCTTTTGTACTCAGGTATGTGTGTTTTTATAATGTTAGGAAGGTGTTCATCAATTCCTATTTTATTGAATTTTTAAAAAAATTATTTTTATTGTATCAAAATTGATTATACATATTTTTGGGGTTCTACATTGAGATATATTGATCAAATCAATATTACTAGCATATATATTGTTACAAGTTGTAATTATTCTTTATGCCC
>NW_007729111.1:154968-171601 GCF_000696425.1 Galeopterus variegatus
TTCTTTATCTCTGCTGGTGACTCTCCTTGTGTCAATGCACTCCAGTGGTTGGTGGACCATCTGCATGGTGGCTGTGGCGTCTAGCTACTTTCGTGGAAGCCATGGTTAGTATGGTGGCTGTGGTGGGCCACCCACATGGAGGTGATGTTTTTGGCATGCTCCTTGGCGCTGGCAGTGTGCCTGGCTGTGGGGTGTGTCTGGTCTTCGGCTCCATGCCTTGGGTCTCCAGGCAGGCCACAAGGTGCTGGCACAGTGTGCCTGGTTGTGGGAGGGGGGTCCGGTCTTCTCCATGCCTCAGGTCCCCAGGTGGGCCCCGAGGTTCTGGTGCAGTGTACCTGCTTGTGGGAGGGGGGTCCGGTCCTTGGCTCCATGCCTCGGGTCACTGGGCGGGATTGAATTTTTTTTTACATGAATGAGTATTGAATTTTGTCAAATGCCTTTAACATTGATGGAAATGAGAATGAGCATGTGATTTTTTTCTAATTAGTTTCATTAAGATTTTAGAGAACTTCTCAAAATTGGACCACCTTTGTATTCCTGGCAAAAGCTCACCTAGTTTTGATGTATTATTTGTTAATGTACCACTTAATTCTACTTGCTAATAATTTATGATTTTTGCATTGAAATTTGCAGTGAGGTTGGTCTGTAGTTTCCTTTTTTTTGATACAATATTTGTTAAGTCCTAAAAATTTTTGAAATTTTCTTTCCTTTTTCTGGAATAGTTTGAGTAGCATTGGGATGATTTGATTTTCAGAGTTTTAGGAGAATTAAACTGAGAAGCCATCTGGGCCCAGGGCTTTTTTGTCGGAGAGCATTTTAACTATTTTCCCTATTTCTCTTATGGTAATTGGTCTATTTAGATAAGTTGTGCCTTTTTAGCAAATCATCAACTTTGAATTTATTTGTAGAAACCTGTGCAAAATAGTCTATGAGTTTTTAAATTTTATTTTATTTGATTTCCCCCCCCCTTTTGTTTCAATTGGTTAATTCATTTACTTGTACTTTTATTGATATAGGTGTTTAATGACAGAAATTTTCCTTTGTAGCAGTGTTAGCTGTACCCCCACATACTTTGATATATTCTTTTCATTACAATTATTTTCAAGAAATTTTGTAAATTAATTTTGTATTTTTCTTTTCTCCTAGGGTTGTTCACTAGTGTGCATGTGCTTTTTAATGTACTTTCCATGTGGTAGGGCCTTTTGTTGTTTTTATTATTAATTTATATTTTTATTGCATCATTGTCCAAGAATGCTGCTTGTATTGATTACATTAGTTGGAATTTATTTCATTTTTAAAATTAAAAAAAATTTTGTTATGAATATTCATGAGATATAAAGCTAATTGTCACCCCTCATGCCCATGCTTTCTGTGAATGTTAAATGTATTCTTTGTATTATTATTTTTTTTTGTTTATTTTTTTTTGTTTTTTGGCAGCTGGTCGATACAGGGGTGAACGCTTGACCTTGGTGTTATAAGGCTGTGCTCTAACCAACTGAGCTAACTGGCAGGCACTTCAAATGTGTTCTTGAAAGGAACATTTATTCTCTGTTACCAGGGTTTAGTGTTAAATAAAAATATGTATAACATACATAATACATATAATATAATATATATCATTACCTAGTTGATTTTATAGTTTAGGTCTTCTATGTCCTTACTAACTTATCTATTTGATCTGTCTTGCATTGACAAAAGTGTGATAATGTCTCTCGTTATTAGTGTTTCTGTCTAACCTTGCATTGCTTATAGTTTCTGCTTTATAAAAATTGTTGCTATGTTATTGGGTGCATAAATATTAATAGCTCATAACTTCATTCTGCAATGTAACCTTTATTTTTATAAATTATCCTTTGCGTGTTTTTAATGCTTTTTGACATGAATTATACCTAATCAGATATCAGGATTGTGACACTTAAGGAAAAATTTGTTTGTCTGGTATATTCTTGTGTATTCTCTTATCTTTAACCTTTCTGAATCTCTTTATTTTAAGTAGGTCTCTCATATACAGCATAGTATTGGACTTTGCTTTGCTAGCCAATCTGAAAATCTTTTATTTTCCAATGGGCAAGTGAAGTCGATTTACACTTATTGATCCTTCAGTTCTGTCATTGTTTTATGCACATACACATTTGGCCTCATCAACAAAAGTATTCGTGTAGTTCCAGTCTTGCTCAATTTGGATTTTCTTCTCCGCATTTTATCCTCATTGTTGGGTTTTATCTTGGGAGGGAAATTTGGTTTGTTAGTTTTGAAGCATATAAGGCCCAGACTGCTTCAGCTCCATCATATCTTATTGCATGAAGGTCCCCTCAATGAAGGTGTTCACCCACAAATGAAGTCAAGCAGCATCCTTTCCCAGTTTTGGTGGCCATTCCCAGACAGGCCTGTTGTGAGTACTTGCTGATTTGGGTTCTCCCCATTTTCAATGTTATTAGAAGCCCAATTGTCTTCCTTCTGCATCCTCCTACCCAGATGTTGAATCCACATGGGTTATGCAGCTCTTCGAGTTTTGCGATATCCTCTTATTGGTTTCTCTGCCTTCAGTACTGTTGCCTTCTAATACCTGCCAGAAAGTCTATCTAAAATGCAAATGGCTTTATTGTTCTCCTTTGTGCATAGGATAGAGATCATACACTCCTTCCTCTGCCTCATCTCTTGCCATTTTCCGTCTTACACCACCACTGTGCTAGCTAAAATTCTTACTCATGTCAGGTTGTTTCCTGCTTCTGGGGCTTTGCTTGTGCTGTGGCTTCTGACTAGAATACCTTTCCCATTTCTTTGCCTAACTCATGCCTTCATATAAGTTATGGTTTTCTTTCTCCAAGAGGAAACTCCCAAGAGGAAACTCTTTAAGCTCCTGTGATGCTCCATGCACATATCTTTCATTGCACTTACCACAGCATAATTAGCTATTGAAGGGCTCTTCATCCCCTCATTACCTAGCTTAGCTTATGCCTTGCCTAAGTCAGAGTTCATCTTATTCTCCTTTGTTTCCTGAGTAATTTCCAAAGAATGGTACCCCATAAATGGTTGTAGAATAGATAAATGAATAAACAAATAAATGAATTATTAGTTGCATATTTTAGGTGAAGTGTAAGAGGTACATATGAAAAGGATGAGTTTTTAACATGTCTGTGGTGTAGAAGAGTATCTACCTGTTCTGTCTGCATGTGAAGTTGGCCCTCCTCTATGAAACACTGCTCGTCTATAAGAGATTATGATAAAGTTCAAACTTTAATTCTCTCCAAGTTCACAATCTGACAAGAGTTCATGGCCCTATTCTAGATTTACAGTCAAGTATGTGCATGTTGTAAGGTTACCTGTTATTGACCACTACCAAGGTAAATATAACGTGTAGAATAGATTGATTCAAAGCACTCTGAAAACAAATGCCCAAAGGAAGCCTCTGTGTATGTGTGTGCGTGTGTGTGTCTGTCTGTTTGTCTCATAACAAATGGCTGAAACTAGATGAAGCTATGGCTTAAAACTGGTAAAACTGAGCAGTTCTCAGAAAAACATCTACCAGTTGTTTGGAGGACTGAATTTCCATTTGTGGAAGTAACACATGTGATGAAGACAAGGAAAAAGGGGGAGGGAGGAACAGGTCCCCCTCCTTAACCAAATTTTCTTTCCAAAGAAATGAGGGTAGCCAACACCTTCTCTGGGGTATGAGAGACAAACTGTTGGCACATGGTGTAGTGATAGAAATACCAAACAAGATGGAACTTTTCTAAAGATCAGTCTTCAAGTGAAAATGAGCCTGTTAGAAGTTCAGGTTCTTTCTTTCTCACATGGTGCATGGAATAGAGCCTCTGAATGGTAATACCAAACAGGATGAGGAACACCTGGATGAAAGTGCATAAACTTTGTTGAAGTCAATAAATAGGCAAATTAATATATTGGCTAAGTTGACAACAGATGGAGCAATTATTGTATTCTCCTAGCAAATATTTAACTGATTATTTGGGAAATACCTTAAGTGTAGAAGGAGAATCCTTGAAGTCAAAGGCCATACTTCTTTTTTCTATTATCACTTACTAACATATTTCTATAAACGTTAAGAAACAACAGAGCACAGAATACTAGAGGAATGGAAGTTTATAATCTGGGATCAGGCTATACGTATGAAATCATTGATGTATTTATCCATTTGTCCAACAAACATTTAGTAATTACACCTTATAGGGAGAAATGTTATGAATGTAACAAATGTGGTCAGCCCTTAAGCTTGAGCTAGGACATAGTCTGCATAGCTCTCTGCTTCTTTATCCTTTTAACTTTTTCAGCTGATGCCTTTTAACTCCAGCCTGTGTGTTTAGCAGTTTAGGCTGTGGGACCAAAGGTAACCCCAGGCAGGGAGATTTTAAGGAACTCTAGCTTAATAGCCATGACCAAGCCTCAATCTTTTTAGCACACAGTCTCATGGATCTCTGCTTAATGGAGACTAGGTTGCTGTATTATACAATTCCAGACTGAATGGAAGCCTTTCAAATTCTGCAGTGCACAATCTGTGCAGCCTAACATGGCAGTCCTGCATAAGAAGCAATTCTTCTCACTTCCCTTTTTCCTTCCAGATAATCTGCACTAAAGTGTTCTCATTTAAAGAGAATAATAATACAAAGGGATTTTGGCTGATTTCTGGTTTGTTATATCCCAGGGAACTCACAATTCTATGTGATACTCTTTGTCTGTTATTTTCTAGAGAATAGGCACTGTATCTTGGATAACTTACAATGTCACCGAAGATGTTTATGAAATCGACCTGGAGTTAGAGCTGAATCACTTAACTTCTGTTCACACTGTTGCAAACTAGAATTTAAATCTGTTTATAGGACAGAAATTTCAGTACAAAGTTCTGCCTTTTGGGACAAAATTCAAGTACCTTAATGGAGGTGGAGAAAGTGAGTTGAATTTCAGATTATGTACCAAGAGGTTGTAGAAATTGCCATTTTGATTTATTTGGATCCACAGCTTTGGCTCTGTCCAGTATGAGTACCAGTGTAGACACAGTTGTGGACAGAAATATAAAGAAAAAAAATTGTATGTATTATTCTAGTTATCCAAGTTCTTAGTGGCAGAAGAAGGGATTGGGCTTATTTTGAGCTGTGGTGAATCTGAAAGTGCTTCGGCCCAGTGGTTGACTGCATATTTGGCTAGGCTCTGTGTCCTATTTGCAACAGTATTAGAAACGTCACGCAAAAGCCATCTAGTCCATAGAAACTTCCCACAACTGAGCAGAACTTAATCTTAATGCTTTGCTGGGGTTGCATAGGGTTATTAGGCATTTGGTGTGTATTTTCCCAGTGACCCAAGCCTTTTAATATGTATTAAAGAGACCACTAAATCTTTATGTGTAAGCCCACTTGTTTGTACTATTTTTCCATTTAGGTGTCAATCTTTGGAAGTTAGGAACTTTATTTTTTTGCTTAGTTGTTTGAGAGAACTATTACATCCATATTAGGTACCCAAGATACATTAGACATGCAAAAAAGTTGTACAGGCCAATTTGGATCTTTATTTATTAATTTTTAAAAAATTTTAACATTTACAGTGTGTTGTTTCAATACGTGCATATACTGCACAATGATAGCATGGTTTTGTACCTGAATCTTTAAAACAGGTCTTTACTTGCTTTCCAGGGATAAAATAAAAATGTGCTGGTAAAATTGCTTGGACCTGATGCATTATATCCAATGGCCAGAGCAATAGCAAATCTGCTGACAGGCTTGGACAGAAAAAACAACCCTCCCCCGTCCCTCCTCCAAAACCAAAAAAACCCAACAACAAAGAAACATGTTGAAATGTCTGTGTACTGCTACTTCAGGGAAATGCTATTTTAAAAGAAATGAAGTACATTATTTAGGGTTTGTGGATGTAATCCAGGCCTTTGAAGTTGGGAAGAAGATCTTAATTAGAAAGAAATGGGAAGATTGAATGCTTTTATGGAGAACCCAACTTAAGAGGTATGTTTATCATAGATTCAGATGATATATATTGTGCATTGGCTGAGGTCATTCTTTGACAAAACCAAAGCTTTTAAAGTTACCGGAGTGCATCCTTCCCCTAGTTTGTTCAGCATCTAATGAGCAGACATTAATCACGTAAAACTTGGAGGAGTTTATAAAAGGACAATTTAAAGCTTGGAAAATAAAGCCTATAAGGAAAGGTTGAAACAATTCACATTATTAGCTTGGCAAAAGGATTTAGGGAGTGAGGATTTCCAGTCAATATAAGGCTATTCTTGGTGCAATGGCATGCTTGATGAGAAACTATTCCCCAGGAATTCTAAAATTTCTCTTTAGTTGATCTTATTATAAAAATATATTCACAGGAAATGTTAGGAAACACACATGAGAGAGGAGAATATTTCCTAAAACCTTATCATCCAGAGAAGCTTCACAAAGCTGACATGGAGAGAGGATGATCAGAATATCTGGGATGAGGGGGTTTTCTTAGATGGAAAATGACAATATCCTGTTTTTTTGCAGCATTTCTCATAATTGCAATTAACTAATGGCTTATATACTTATTTACCTAATGTATCTTCCTGGTTAGACTGTAAACTTCACCAGGGTAGGAATTATGTTTGTCTTTTCACCACTGCATTCTCAGAGTCTAACACAGTGCCCAGCATGTAAGAGGTGCTTAATAAACAATCTGTGCACACATGAAGAATATATATGCATTTAATATTTATACAAAAATGGATTACACCATATATGCTGTTTTGCAACTTCCCTATTTTTAACAAAATATTATGATGATTTTTTCATGTCATTAATATTCTACACTATCATGTGAATGGCAGAAAGGTTTCCTGCCATATGCATGTGGCCTCATGTATATAAACATTCCTCTACTTGGGGACATTTACATTGCTTCCAGTTTTTCCTATTTCAATAGTACATGAGTAATCATTATTGTAACTAAATCCTTTTTTGTAGGAATTTTAAAAAAGGAGACTATTACCAGAGATGGCAAGATGTTGCTTACTGATGGTTTTGAAAACTTGGCAAATATTGATTTAGCCAGTGTTGCTGCAGTCCTCTATGGATTTGATGACCTCAGTGTTGATTTGTGCTTGAGACCTTATGTACGTATATATGACTGTCTACTCTAAACTACTCACAACCTCGTATTACTCATTGGGATGGTGAGTTTGTAAAAGTTATGGAGGAGGGAAGAAAATTCTTTTGAGATAGGAGACAAAATCAAGTATTTTAATAGAAATTGCATATTAATCGGCTTTTGTCATTAATGACTTATCAGTATCAGAGTGGCTGGCATGATACACAGGAAAGTATTGACTATTTTCTCAGATTTAACTGAGTGCACACTTTTTTTTTACACTGAAAAGCTAAAGCCAAGTTCATATTTTTCTTAAAGATAAAAGTGTTGCTCCTCATGATAAGGAAACAGTCAATTTGAAGGAGTGATTTATAATGCAAATGTCTGTGTATAGAATTCTGTCTTTCCAATGACTTTTATGACCAAATTGGAGATATATTCTGAAAAAAAATTTCTAAAAAATGCATTCAAATATGGTTCTCACAATCTATACAGCAAATGTATTTTCTTCAACTCACGTACTCTTTATATAAGTCAGGATGTTCGAATTTTTTTCGGCATTGTGATCATGGCTAGCTTTGCTATGATTTGTTATGACCTTACCCACAAAAGCTCTGAGGCTGGGCCCTTTCTTTCTTTCTTTTTTTTTTTGAGATTGGAATAATTACACATCCTTTAATGTTTTATTCCATCTTTTTAGAAATTGTTATAAGTTTTTGAGTCATATGTTTTAATCCACTTAAAAATCCATAATTTTATGAATCAAGAAGATTCTGAACATTCATTTCTAATATGTGTGTAATGTACTGTGCTCCTGGGGAAGGAGGGCTCAGGTTCCTTCTCCAGTGTGTCACCGGGAGGGTGAGGGACTGGGGTCCTTCCTGAAGCTCAGTGCTCGAAGGCAGCACTGGGGGAGGCCCCGCAGACCCTTGCAGAAGGAGGCCAGTCCTGGCCTGGGTCTCCCAAAGCGGAGGTCCACTCTCTGCGTTCTGGTTGCTCAGGGGAAAGTGCCACGACTTCAGACAAAGGTTCCTAAGCTGGCTTGAGCCCCAGTTTTCTCTTCTGTGAGCTTTGGACGTTTAGTTTCGTGGGACCTGTCAGCTCCCTCCTGCGCACTTCCTCACGCAGAGCCTCCAGGGTGACATCAGAATCGCCGATGGGCCACAGCCTTGGCACCCCCAACTGCTCAGACCTCACCTGTGGTCCAGGGATCCGAGCGCTCCGGTGAGGTGGAGGCGGAGCCCAGTCCTGAAGGCCTCTGAGCCCTTTCTATTTGAGGATTATGATTCTACTTTCTTTTTATTTTATTTTATTTTATTTTATTTTTTATGGTCTATTTTTTTAAAAAAATTTTATTTTGTCTATATACATTGTGGTTGATTATTGTGGCCCATTACCAAAACCTCCCTCCCTCCTCCCTCTCCCCCCTCCCACCCAACAATGTCCTTTCTGTTTGCTTGTCGTATCGACTTCAAGGAATTGTAGTTGTTATATCTTCTTCCCCCCGCCCCCCATTTTTTTTTTTTGTGTGTGTGTGTGTGTGTGTGTGAATCTATTTGTTATTTTTTAGCTCCCACCAATAAGGGAGAACACGTAGTATTTCTCTTTCTGTGCCTGACTCGTTTCACTTAATATAATTCTCTCAAGGTCCATCCATGTTGTTGCAAATGGCAGCATTTCATTCGTTTTTATAGCTGAGTAATATTCCATTGTGTAGATATACCACATTTTCTGTATCCACTCATCCAATGATGGACATTTGGGCTGGTTCCAACTCTTGGCTATTGTAAAGAGTGCTGCGATGAACATTGGGGAACAGGTATACCTTCGACTTGATGCTTTCCATTCCTCTCGGTATATTCCCAGCAGTGGGATAGCTGGGTCATATGGCAGATCTATCTTTCGTTGGACTCTAGATTCCTGTCTGCTGCTTTGGGATGTTGGTCACTGCTCCCGTTCTTTGTCCTCCGAAGTGTTTATTCTGGGCACTATAAGCCATTCTGGGACTGTTTTTCTCAACCTATAAATTAAATAAGTTTCACATGTTCTTAGATTTGATATGACCCTCTTCGGGCCTGGGACTCCAGTGGGTCATGGGAAATGCTCCCCCTTTCCTCCGGTATTGGCACTCACTGATCTTGCTGCAAGAAGTGGTGGCATTCCAAAAGTTAGAGTTTGGCTGAATGAGTTGAGTAAGACTAACTTACACAGCTATCAAGGGCCAAGGCAAGCCACAGAGTTGAAGGAGACTATCATCCTCCTCAGGGCATTTGCACTTTCTGTTTCCCCTGCCTGGAACACTCCTCCCTTATTTATTCTCATCTCCGTCATGAACTCTGAAGAGCCTGAGATTTTAAAGTTAGCCTGCCACAGTTTCATGGATGCTGGTGGAAGACCTGAGACTCCTGGGTCAGAGACAAAGGACTTGATTATTCACAGCAGCAGTATTCAGAGTCTCAGAATTTTCTCTTGCTGGTTCTCTAAGTCCCAGTTCCTACACAGAGATATGAAGAGGGCCAGGTGACACCAGCACATGCAATGGATTGTCTTATGGGAGAGAAACCCTGAGATTAGGAAACTTGAATCACTTAAAATGGGCAGTAAGTAAGCATGGCTGTCCTTTCCTTCAGAGGGAGGGATTATCTGTATTTTACTGGACAGTAAGTAAATCTGCTCTTTTCTTTGGAGGGAGACATTATTATCTCTGTCTTCCATGGATGTTTGCTATATAAATGTCCTTGAAAAGCTATCCAGAACAAAGGCAGTCAGTACCTCTGCTCCTAAATTGTGCAAAAATGCAAGTGACTGTGGAGAATTGTCTCCCAACAATGAACTTGCTCTTTCACTTCCTTTGGGTCTCTGTTCTATGTCACCTTGTCAATGAAGCTTTCCCTGAGCACCTTCTGTCAAATGGCCACTTTACTCACTTATGTCAACTCACTTATGTCAAATAATTCCTTATCATCATTGGAATACTAATCTATGTAAACTACATTTTTTGTTGTTGTCTGTAAGCTGTAAGCTCTGTGATGGCAGAGACTTTGTTTTATTCACAGCTGTATCACCAGAGCCTAGCACAGCGATACACAGTAGACATTCAATAAATATTCGATGAGTGAATAAATGAACCAATGCATCACCACTGGTTGAGAAGATTACAAAAAAGATCTATTTTCACTTTCCAAATATAAAATTATACATATTAAACATGCTTTGTCTCACTCCATAATCTGCCTGCCCCAGCTCTGGCTGGGAGTAGTAGGAATCCAATTCTGTCTTGACTACTGGCTTTCTGGCCTTTCCCTGGGACTGGGCTGCCCCTCTGTGTATACTCCTTCCAGCACTCTTGTCAAGCTCCAAATTCTGGCACCTTCCCTTGCGATCCTTTGGCTGTCACTACCTGACGTTTCAACACAGACCATGGCAACCCTTTTAAAAATCAGCCAGTGCTGTGCTGGGAAATTGGCTTCCCGAATAAGAGCTCTGATTTGTAGTGTTTGCTGATTTCCATGGTGTAAATACTCTCACCATGGCTGGTTTTAAGATACCAATGGTTTAACAACTGGCTTGCAAAATTCCTGAATATCTAGTAATTGGCTCTCACAAGCTGACAGGAGCTGGCTCCAGCACACTATCATAATAAGAAAGTAAAATCATATATGCAGTATTGGAGTTATTTTTTACTTGGCACAATAGCATGTTTTTTTACTTGGCACAATAATATCAGGTTTAAAGAAAAAAATAATGTCTATGGATCAAGAGAGCCCCTTATCCTGAACTGGGTTTTGCGTAACTTACTCCTTATTCCTATATCCTCTAGTAGAGAGTTTCTCACACTGTAGCATGCATCGGAATCACCTGAAGGGCTTCTTAAAACAGATGGCTGGACCCTGCCCACTTCCAGAATTTCTGAGTTGGTGGGTCTGAGTAGGTAGGACCTGAGAATTTGCATCTCTAGCAAGTTCCCATGTGATGATGCTGTGGGTTGTGGGACAACACTTTGAGAACCACTGTCCTAGTGGGATCACATGCCAAACACTGCTCAGAGACTGTTTCCAAGTGCTACATGAAAGAGGTAAGTTTTTGCAAATAAACAGTATATCTGGACCAAAAAGAGGAAAAGCCACAAAATCAAAGAAAAAATATTCAAAATATAGTTATAAAAGAACTCAGAAATGAGAGTGATGAGTGACTAAAGCTGATTGCTACAGGTCTTAGAGTGAAAAGTGAGTTTCCAGGTGTGCATGAAGAAATAATATCTCAGTTTATGACTCTGCTATAGCTAATTTTGTAGTATTGGGTTTCTGAAGGAAGAGGTCGAGCTGGAAATGGTTCCTATGAGGGCATGAATCTTGAGGTTTGCTGGGTAACTTCTTTAGATGAAGCTGAGCACTAGATCACTTATTTAAGGGCCTACATCTCAAACAACCTTGAAAAAAATTATTTACCCATTACCATGTGGTACTCATGCAAATAAGAGGGCTTGGGCAAAGAGAGAACACTTAGCCTTGATTAGATGGGACATATTAACTTCCTGAAATTTTCTCACCTGTTTAAGCAGCTCTCAATCACAAATCCTGACAGGATAGACACTCATTGTAGGAAGGATTAACAGGGCTCAGCTAAACCCAAGGGATGTCACACTTATCCTAGATCTCTGGGGCAATGTATGGCTCACTGTATACCTCCAAGATTCCAGTTGCAAAGGCCCTGTATGATAGCCTCTCCCTTTGTAATTCTCCAGAGGGATGATGCTGTTAAGACATGCTGTTCAGAGTCTGGCATCTTTGCAACTGATTTAATGCTGGGACTGGCTAATTTACAGCTGACAGGGCAAAACAAGATAGGAATGTGACTTGACAGAGGGGATCCTGGTGGGATAGGGTGGCGGTAAAAGTCCAATTTTCCTGAGTTTAGCTGTCTTGTTGTTTGCTAGGGACCAAACCTGTCCTTGGCACTCAGACACAGTTTGTTTTGACAAGCTTTATTTGAAAGAGGTAGAAAGGAAAGATGGTTCATTATTAGATATCTCCTAGGCACAATAACCTGGAGGAAAAAGAGAGGCCAAACCTCTATCTTGCTAGATTTTCTATGCTCTACTTAGAAAAATCATACAGATTGCTCTAGGGATTACTGTGTGATATCTGTAATTCAATGAGGCTACTTTCCTCCTGGTTGCCTAATGTAATCAGCTTTTATCTAGCCCAAAGGGTTTCTTTACCCTTTCTGGAGAGACCGAACACCAGGGTACTGGAGGATGTTGGGCCTCTGGGAGGAAGCCACTTACCTTTTATCTGAGGGATCTATAGCCTCCATTATGACATGGACATCTCTCTTTAGGTCAAAGGATGCTCATTCAGGATAGTTCCAGTCACCTTTTAGATTTAACCGTTAGCAATGCTAATGGAGTGGACTTAAAAATGCCTGCCCAGCTGGCGGGTTGGCTCAGTTGGTTAGAGCCCGATCTTGATAACATCAAGGTCAAGAGTTCAGATCCCCTTACTGAGCCACCAAAACAAACAAACAAACAGCAACAACAAAAATGCCTGTGCCAGTGTTTCTCAAAGTATGGTCCCATGATCAGCAACATTAACAGCAGCAGCATCCCTGGGAACTTGTTAGAAATACAAGTTCTTAGGCCCCACTCCAGACCTACTGGATCAGAAACTCTGGGGCTGGGGCTCAGCGACCTGTGCCTGAACAAGTCCTCCAGGGGATCCTGATGCATGCCAAAGTTGGAGCACCAGAGGCCTATATGAACTTTATCTCCTGCCGGCATTCTTTAGCAGCAGACGGTGGTAGCTTGAGGCATCTGCGATGAGTTGTTTCTTGGCAGCCATCCTTTGCACTCTGTTTGCATTTTAAATAATGCTCATTTCTTCCCTGGCATCTCTGCTTAATGATAAAGTGGCACTCTGGCTGTTTAAAAGGTAAGTGAAACTGTTTCTTGGTAAGTATAGATGTAAAGGCATATACATTAAGAGAGATAAGCTCTTTAGTATCCATCTTTTAGCTACAGTGATTGTGCGCCTGGAACATTCACTCTGATTAACTCTCCCCTCCACTCCAAATCAGAACATTTCACGTCTATTATTATACACTCCTTAAATCGGTTTGGAATCCCAGCCTCTGCTTTGTGGAGTGTTTTATGACTGCAACATGGTGGCAGGGCCTTGTTTCTGACGTGTCCTTTGGATCTGGATTGAGTTATTGAACATATGGCAGGAGCATAGACTGTTAGAGTCAGGGCTCACCAAACCCCACGTAAAGGTGTTTTCTCAAAGGTCTGACCACTGCTCTCCCTTGAACATTAATAAACATTGGTGACATGCTGGCTTCAGCTGCAGGCCGAGCCATCATGGCAGTTAGGATACATTTGAGGGTACACATAACTTTTTTTTCATAAGGGAGTCTAACAGGCCTGACATATAATTAAAGGCAATGTTGAAGTAAAATTTCCGTGGGCTGAAAAATGGGTGGAGCTACTAAGGAAAATAAATGCTTTTTGGAAGAGATGGACATTAAGACAAGATTTCCTTAACAGCTGTGTGACTGTGAGCGAGTTACTGAGTCTTGTTAAGCCTTAGTTTCCTTATTTGAAAAGTGGGTATAATATAGGCATCTACTTCTAAGGGTTGTTGTGAAATCTAAGTCAAATTATAAATGTAAAGTACCTAGCAGATTATCCACAATCATGTATGTGCTCAGTAATTGGGAGCCATTTTAAAATGTGTACATGTGGATGTGGCTATACACACACATGCACACATACATATACATTCATAAGCACCCACATGTATATGCTTTTGCATGTATACGCACATATACACACACACATATACATGCGTATACATACATACGCAACACACACATATACTAATCTATGGCTGAATAATAGGCTATTCCATGAATTAGAATGATCAGAACAAGGTATACCTTAAGCCATTCCTTTCTTTCTTTCTCTCTCTGCATACACCTTTCTCTATCATTGTCACATTTGCCGTAAGGCTATCATCCCCATTAAAGCACTAATGTTTTTGGGATTGGTCACTCTCTACCCATCTGAGCTTCACTGTGATTTGGGATGGGGATGGGAGTGGGACATTCAGAGCACCAGGCTCTGAGGGCACAGTGGCTGTAGGAAAGCATTTGAGAATAGGAGTGGGATACAGAAGCAGATTTAAGTTGGTACTCGCTCCCTCACAGTGTGCTCAGGGCTGTCACAAAGTGGAGGGGAGGCCATCTTGTCCTGGTGGTACATGTTGACTCTTAACAAGGCCCTTTCTCTGTCTCTTTGAATCCTGTCTGCTCCTCAGCACATCTTTGGATATGGGTCTTCAGTCATCCAAGTAGGGAAGTGCACATGGATGGCCGCACAGACCTCTGATCTGGCTGGCCCCTGCCTACCTCACCAGCCTTGGCAAGTACCTGTCTCCCCTTTGCTCTCTGTACTCCTACATCATAGGTCTTATTTCAAGTGCTACATTTTCTCTAACCTCAGGGCCCTTGCACATGCTGTTTTTTCTGCTTCAAATACTCTTCCCACACTGTTGGCCTGGTTATGTCTCACTTACCCTTCAGGCATTAGCTCAAATGTCACTTCCTTAAGGAGACTTCACTGGCCTCTTCCAGACTAGGTTTGTGTCTCTACTATGTGCCCCATAGTACTTTTTCCTAAATTTATAACCCTTATATCCCCAGAGCTTAATACAGTGCTTAGCACATGGAATATGTCATTATTTGTTGTTGAATCAGCAAGGGAGTATTATGTGGACGGTGAGAGGTGAAGGGAGGGAGAAGGAAACAGACATTGGATTCCTTTATTAGCCTCTTCTCTATCCTGGTTAAAATTCTTTCGTGGACCCCCTAGGATAGAAGCTGTTCAAGAATATGAAACTGTTACAGTTAGGAAAAACAAAAGGCATTTTCACAGTACATGTGAATTTCTTTACTTTCCTTTAAATTCTGTGGCATGACAAGAATCTCTTATCCTATCAGCCCCGGGGACTAAATTGTTAGCTTGTGGCTCTGTGAAATGTATCTTCCCCATAAGCTCAGTTGCAAAATGGATACTTTATAAATCTTAGAGATAAACATACACTTTACCTTTTCTATCTTAGTAGGTGGGAACACCAAGAATTTCTGGGGATTTGAACATTTCTTTCACAACACTGTGCAGGAAGTGGTTTATCATTTTACTTTGAGTTGATGTTCTTGGTAATAACATTCACATACCTAGGATAGATGTGATTGTTTAGCTGTCACCCCCAAACTTAGTCATACCATTGATCTGACATCAGAAAGTACTTATCCTATTGATCTAGTGTCAGATGGGTGGTATAATAGCAATAATGGGCTTTGATTGACAGCTTGAGTTGACAGATTATCAAGTCACATTTTCCCACAGCCAAACTGCTGACAGGCTTGGAACTTTTTCTTGCCTACACAGCTCCCCTTGACCTTTAACTTCTTGTTACGTGTGCTAAATCCAGTACTCATTTAATGGCACTGGGAACACTCCCAATTCAGCTTATTTAAAACACACAGACGGAGAATCTAGCATTATCTAAGCTTAGTCAAGAGTATTGCACATAAGAAGTAAACAAATATTTGTTGAGTGGATGAATAAGTGAATTTATATTTATAGCTTGTGTACTAAGAAAGGTGGTCAAGGATGGTCAGGTGACACTGACCATGGTATCTCAGGCATTCAGAGGTAGACTGTCATAGCAGCTGGGACCAGTCTGGGTCAGTCATGACAAATATTCCAGGTCAGCTGGGGCACTGTCCAGAATAAGGAGGGCAGGCAGGCCCTTATGTGGCTTGAAATCAGGGGTGCCAGGAAAGAATCCATGCTGGAAGCCCCACCCTTGGCCCTTTAGTTCTGTGGTTTAAGGACTTGCTCCATGGTATGTTCCTGGACCAGCAGCATCAGCATCTCCAGGGAACTTGTAAAAAATGTAAATTTTCTGCCTCCACCCTAGTCCTACTGAATCAGAACTACATTTTAACAAGATCTTCAAATGATTCTCATTAAAGTTTGAGAAGCACTGGTTTAAGAGTTTCATAACTCTTCAGATGCAAATATCTTAAAGCAAAATCCTTCCTAGGACTTCAGGAGTTGAGATTCCAGGTCTTAGGTTCTTAACATCCACATCTGACCTTTAGAAGTTCAGAGTTCTTAGCTGTAAGCAATAGAAACATTCTTGGGCTGACTTAAGTGATTTGGTAGAAATACTATTATGTAGCTCTCTGAAAGACTGAGAAGGATGGAGAATCAGGCCGAGAAACTGGAACAAGGCCTGCTAGTCAGCTAAGACCTCAGTCAAAACTACACCATAAAATCATTTTGGGGGGGACGTTGCTGCCACTATGACTGAGGCCACTGCTGGTACCATAAGGTAGTGGTGTGCTGGAGCCAGCTTGTATAAGTTTGTGAGGGCCAGTTGCCTGCTTCTCTTCCCAATTCGGCATTCGCTGATGTCTAGTCCATTTGGAAGCTTGAAATCAGTGGCGGGGGGAGTTTTTACAGCATGGAAATCAGCAAATGCTACAAATTAGG
>NW_007729111.1:171893-236984 GCF_000696425.1 Galeopterus variegatus
GATATCACATGTTCATGAGTTGGGCAACGGGATTGCAGCCCTCGGTGTTGCTCCCGCGCCTCGCTCAGCCAGTGAGCAGGAACCGGTCTGTATGTGGGATCCGAACCCTCAGGCAGGAGCGCCGCCACGCTTCCCAAGCGGCGCACTGTAGCAGTGCGCCACCGGGCCGGCCCCGGCTTTTTCTATTTTAAGAGCTGGTTTATCAACACACCACCGCACTAAGTCTGTTACTGGCACCACTGGCCTGGCTGTTCCTGGAAACTGGATGTTGCTGCTGTAGCTGATGTCAAGATGGACATTTACCTATTCTCTGCACCCCCCAATTTTTCTGTCACTAGCCTGAGGAAAGTGTCATGTGATCTGGGTCTAGATTAGTGTTTCCTGTCTTTGGCTGCACAGTGGAATTACCTGGAGAACTTTAAAAATTACTAATGCTTGGCTTCCAACCCCAGAAATCCTGATTTAATTTGTCTTGTGAGGGATTATCAAAATGTGGTCCCATGGGCCGGCCCGGTGGTGCACTGGATAGTGCGCCGCTTGGGAAGCGCGGCGGCGCTCCCGCCCGAGGGTTCGGATCCCACATACAGACCAGTTCCCGCTCACTGGCTGAGCGAGGCGCGGGAGCAACGCCGAGGGTTGCGATCCCGTTGCCGGTCCCCGGTCCAGTACGGGGGCAACACTGAGGGTTGCGATCTGTTGCCGGACACGGAAAAAGACACACACACAAAAAAATGTGGTCCCTGGGGCTGGCCCGGTGGCGCACTGGAGAGTGTGCTGCTTGGGAGCGCGGCGGTGCTCCCGCTGAGGGTTCGGATCCCATGTGGAGACCGGTTCCCGCTCACTGGCTGAGTGCGGTGCGGGCGCAACACCGAGGGTTGCAATCCTGTTGCCGGTCAGTAAAAAAAAGACAAAAAGGAAAAAAAAAATGTGGTCCCTGGACCAGCAGCATCAGCATCACTCAGGAACTTGTTACAAATACAAATTCTTGGGTCCCACCCCAGACCTACTGCATCAGAAACTCTGGAGGTGGGGCCCAGTGATCTGATTTGTAATAAGTTCACCAGATGCTTCTGATGGAGCTAAAGTTTGAGAACCATTGGTCTGGAGGTGAGGTTTGGGCATCTGAACTTTAAAACAATTCCCAGGTGCGAGGAAAATGGAGACTGGTCAGGCTCCCTCACCTCATATCAAGCTGAGCATGACTCAGCCTGTCTGATGTAAATACATTAACTATGTATGTGCGCCCAGGTGTTCCTTGGCTATCTGACTCTAGTATAAAAGACAACGGCTCTGATCAAGGAAGGACTGCACTTGCGTCTGAATAAAACATATCAAACTTGCCAATGGCTCCCAGGATCTTTTTCCAACTACCTAGCTTATGACCTGCATATGAGGGGTCTGTGACCCAGCCTGCATATGAGGGGTCTGTGGCCCATTCTGCATAGAACGGGTGTGAAGTGTCTGTGATCCAGCCTGACACCAGGTCTTTCAAAAGTGCAGCCAAGGTTGAAAACCTGGGGTTAATAGTTTATTAAGGGACCCTAGTTTCTGCTCTCGCTTATAGGGATTGTGGCTGGTTAACTTAGTGGTTAGAGGTGTAACTACAGGATGGTAGGCTGAGATTAAAAAGGGTCTGAAACCCGCATTTGTGATGAAGATCAGTAATTCCAGCTTGGGCCCTCAGAAGTCAGGCATATGGGCCCTCTAATGGAACTCTTTTGTAGGACTGTCAATAGAGTGCTGCCATTGGAAAGTAGTTTCCAAACTCAGTAACCCTCAGGTCAGAACCACCCAGGATAGTGGTTAGAATAGAGATTCTTGGGCCCCACCTCATACTGAATCAGGTTCTGGGGGGCGGGATGAGCAGAGCCTGGACATCTACCTTTTGTACAAGTTCCCCACACCACTGTTGGCAACACATTTTGAACCACTGAATTAGTCTGGGGAGGAGGAGAGACTTGACAATTATGACTTAAATAAACCCAAGTGAGGCATTTTTGGTCCGGAGCTGATTCTGTGCACTGCTCATAAAGCCCTGACAAAAATAAAAGCTGGGTGGGTTCTAACAGCCCACAGAGAAGATAGCAGAAAAGCTGGGAATTCCAGATGAATGTTCAACATGCTCCTGGATTTGAAAACAGCAAAGAGATCTTTGGGATGTCTTTTTAAAGTGTATTTGACCTTGTGTTATGATAAGAGGAGAGAGAAATGGATAGAAATGTAAAGAAGCAAGTTTATGTTTATTTCTGTTTTTATTTGGTTTAGTATAATCTTTGTTTTTGGAGAAGATTGTATCGGGGAGATCTTATCATTGTTTTAAAATTAGCAACAATACAGCTCTAAATTCGAAAGAATTGTGTGTTGTCTTTGATGCTTTGTGACAATTTTGGGAGATAGGTATATTTATCCCCAGCTCTCAGATGAGGAAGTGGGAAAATTGAGTCAGTTGTCTATACTATTAATTGGTGGACCTGGGATATGAATGTAGGGTTTGTTTGTTTAAAATAAAATTTAAGCCCGCAGTTTCCTCTCTAAGCCATTTTGTGATTGAGAAAAAATAACATTGGAAGTGTTTTAGTAGCGAGTTGGGGAAATCACACCATAGGAAGGAACAAAGGCAGAAGGAAGACAGTAAAGATGAGCTAGTTGATCAAAAGGCCAAATGAGGTTATTTTGTTCTCGAGTGGTTGAAGCAGAGTCAATAAACTTGCAGTGGCTATGAAAGAGACAAGCTGACAGTTGAGGAAATAATCCTGGGTGTAGTCTTAATGACTTCTGGTCCCCGGAGTTATAAAGTCCAAGAGAGGTTCAGGGTTGTTAGACCAACTAAGGTCTGGGGAAGGAATTATGTCTAGATGAAGCAGTGATTGGTCACACTTGAGAGGTATGAAAAAAATGAAGAAACTTCTTTTTTTAAAGTGAGGCTTTAAAGTTTGAAAAGTTTAATTTGAATATTGCTTTCTCTGTGAGATAAGTAAGACAAGTATGATATTATTTTACAAAGAGGAAACTGAGGCTTAAGAAGGTTCTGGAACTTACCCAAGGTCGTAGGATGATAGAGTAGCAGAGCCGACTGGAATTTTCTGACTCATATACACAGTATCTAAATATATGTGGGGATTTGTAAATAGTTAGATACCATTATAAATTATGTATTTTCTTTTGATACTAATAATGGTTAATATTTATGCTTAATGATTTAAATAACTGTTTATTAATGCCTGGGTCCCAGCTCAGAGATTCTGATGTAGTTGATCTGAGGTGTGGCCTGGGATTTGAGATTTTTAAAAGGTGATCCTGATGTGCAATGAAGTGAGAACTGCTGGACTGGAAAACTCTCCCTCTCTTGCTCTATTATCTTGCCCTTGCCTTATTGTGGGAACATTTTTGGGTACATGAGGCCATAAACAAAGCACCCTCATTAATCCGTTAGCATAACAGCAGGCCAGGGAGTAGCCTGGCAAACTTACACTCATAAATGGAAAACATAAATTTCACACTCAGTCAAATTTGGAGGTTAACATCATCTTTCATTCGTCTAGAGACCTTCCTGAGACTGTCATAGCTGAAGATCAAATGCTGGCTAATTTCCACCATCGTCAATGGGGCTTTTATTTGGTCTTCTGATGCCGTGGCAGTTGAGACCTTGTATTGATGAGAGCCCTTAGTGGATGGAGTAAGAAACTGTTCTTGAATTGCTACAGATGTTTGTGCTTCAGTTTCAACACCTGTGAAATGGGAACAACACCAATGTCTTGTTGGAAAGTTAGATGGGATAAATTTGTGTGTAGCACCTACAATCCTCACTGGCACAAAAAGTAGCTCTTTCCTAAGTGCTAGGCTAGTTCCCTGGCTTTGTTTTTCTTAGTAGACTTGAGTCTCAACTAAGGCATTCAGGAACTGAAACACCCAATCAAAGCATAAGCGCTCACTCTAAAAGTGGTTAGTGTGCAAAATAATGGCATAAATAGAGCCGGATTTAACATGTATGTTAATTGCACTTCTTTCCAGGAGAGGTATTCAAATATTGTTGAATTGAAATGATATTAGCCAGAGTTTAGCTTACCCTCACATCCTCAATATGAATTTCACTCGCAGCCTAGATTTACAATAAAAATAATGCTAGGTAAATTTTTGATTAAGTTAGATTAGAATTAGTAAGGTAATTGAGCTGCATAGACATATACTTAGAAGCCTAGTGTTTGCATTAACTTCGAATTTTTTCCCTTACAGGATTTTTGCCCCTTACTGGAATATCTGCTCACAGCTCTCAGGTGATGTTTAGTTTAATTCTACTTTAGGGGCATTATTGTTTTTATTTTTTTAGGTATTTTTTTCTTGGCGAAAGAGGGCTGTTTTAAATGTGTGCTTTGAGTATTTTAATAAAATAGAGTTTTCATCTCCTAAAAGGAAGGGCAAAGAGAAATCAAGAAATATTTCCTTTTTGACTTGCAGCTTTTCTTTTGAGACTCCATGGCAGTAAATAAAGAACATTGGAACAACAACAAAACACCACTGCAACGTGTCTTGTCACGTTCTGCTCACCCTTACACCTGATTTCAAATGTAAATTGCACGGCATTTAGCGCTAATGAAAATACTCTAGTGAAGGAAATTGTTAAGATTTTCTGGTGCTCCCCTAGGGGTAATATTAAAACCCCCGTAACAAACATCTCACTCCGAGAAGACAAAAATGTGCACTGAGAATACAAAAGCTCTGTTGGCATCTAAATGTGGGCCAATTAATTTGCTGTTATCGACGTGTGGATTTACGAGGAGATGTAAAAGTAGGACCCAGGAAAGCTATTGAGATCCTCGTATTGTGGGACTCCTTGACCCTGGATTTTCAATGCTCGCTTAATCATAATCATGGCATTCTGCTTTCTATTTATTTATACAGTTGCTTCAATGAACAAATTAATAATTATACAGCACATTGACAAACATGCCGGGTAATATTTGCCAGATTTTAAATTAATTTAATTCAAGGGCCACTTCATTTACAGGATTCATCCGCACATCAGGCATCAGCCTTACCTCGTTGCTATTCATGCTATACGAAGATTTTTCATCGTTTTCCTTCTTCTTTTCTTCTCTGCAGACAAAGACAGCACAACTTGCCATGCCAAATAAATAGGCACTAACAGGCAGGTGGAAGACACATAGATGACAGACAAATAGGAATATAGATAAATGCGCAGATGACATAAATTTAGAAGGAAGGATAATAGCTGTTACTATGATACGTGGAAAACAATTAGACTCCACTAAAATCTTGTATTTATTTTCTCTTTAACTCCAATTTGCAATTTATCTTCTCTTGTTTCACACCCACAGCCTTCTTCACAATTTACAGGCTGTAAATTCAAACAAATAACTTACAGTTCCAGAAATGATCACTCTAACTGGAAACAGAAAATCCAAGGAAAAATGGAACTTCATGGGCTTGGGAAGCCAGGCAAAATTCTGGGTTTCTTTCTGTATCAGTGAGGTTTGAATGAAGGTTAATAATGAGATTGGATTGCATAGAAGAGGTCAGTTGCTTTTAGAAAAATTGCAATTGTACCATCAGGCATAATTGTATTTGGGTTTGTAAGAAAGAAAAAGGGGTTTAATTCAATTGTGGTATATTATCATATGTACAGTATGGCTGAAGGTGAAACCTTGGTCAATAGGAGGGAATACAACCAAGAAAATTAATGAATCAGTTTTCACGTATATGTGTTCATTACATATGTTGGCATGTAAAAATATTGACTGAGCCAGGGTTTCTAACATTAAAGGAAGGCCTGGATATCAAATACATTATCTTATATTCATGGACAGTAATAAAATCTAATGGAATCTTAAGAGGTTAACTCAAACAAGAGGACTATAAACCAGACCCCAGTTAGCAAGTTTGCAAATTATTTTTCCTGCTGCTGGCATTCTATGATTTTGGGCATTAGCTGGCCATAGTTGGCTCACAGCCTTTATAAAGGCATATAAATCAGTTGGTAGTTCATTCTTAGGGGAGATCAAAATTTTTCCTGTGTATTGTTCACAGATTATTATATATCCTGGGTATTAATATATAACATAATCAGGTATTGGCCTGTGACAAGATTATGCTAAGATTGGTAACCATTTTAAATGAAACCATCACAGGATATGGTGTTTAATAATATCTACCACTGAAAATGCAGGTGTAGATTAGTGGGGTGTGTGTGTGTGTGTGTGTGTGTGTATACCACAATATCAAGAGATATTTACTTTTTCTCATGAACGTGTTTATTCATTACAGTTGGCTTAGGTTTTGTGTGTGTGTGTGTGTGTGTGTGTGTGTGTGTGTGTGTGTGTGTAGGCGGGGGGGGAACCCACAGGGTACTGTTGATAAAGATAAATCTTTTGAGGGAGATAAATATCAAACCTAGGTTTATATTACAGAATCAGAGAATAGTCTGCATAAGTGTATATCTGTTTGTCTATCTGGAGTAAATTAATCTTAGAATACTGTATTTTCATTTTCTAAGCAGAGAAAGATATTTAGGTACAATGCTATATGGTGGATCTTTTTTCAAAAATGGAACAACCATTTACAGAAAATCAGGCAAAGACTAGGCAGATAATTTTAGTACAAGCAGGCTTTTGCTTCAGTACCCGAGATAATTGTTTCAATCTCCCTTTTACTCTGCAGGGTCACAGATGTCAAAAGGCATTCCCACATGCAAGTGGAAAATGTGCAATACATAGCCCAGAAATTATGTGTCTTTTACTAAAAAAATCAGGTAGATCTATATGCCATAATAATTATAAAAATTATACTAGCATTTATTTGGTTATATTAATATGCTATTTGTATTAACTAGTTTTACTAATTACCTAATTATTGCCCGCTAGGGTAATTACTCATCTTGATTAAATGAATGTTGAAAGGTGAACTCCTAGGCATAAATTTGGTAATAATTTTTCTATCTAGAATAATAATGCTGAGGGCAGATGCTCAATTCATTTAATACTCTTATTGATTATAGAGCTAGTAGGAGATTATAAGGTATAGTTCATAAAACTAGTGTAACTAAATAAGAAATTGAAGCAAATAGGTATACATTAGAAGCATTTAGTGGTGTTTCCGTGATAAAAAGGAGCATCGAAATGGATGATTTGAAAGTCACTTTTAAAGGAGGTGTACTCAGTGAATCATTGTGCAGTATATGCATGTATTGAAACAACACACTGTACCCCACAAAAGTAAGTATAAATAAAATTGAAAAGAAAAAAAAGAAAAAGAAAAAGCTAAGACATTGGCACCAGATGGACTTGAGTTTGAATCTTATGTTTATATGTCTTGGGGAAAGCAACCTCATCTCTTTGAGTCTCATTTTCCTACCCTGTATAATGCAGGTATTGTATTCAGTATCAACTTCTAGCATTGTTGTGAGGAGTGAACTAAATAATGTCTGTAAACTGTCTGGAACCGAGGAAGTGTCTTTTAAATCTACTATGTTCTACTCTAAGATTTGGGCTTTATAAAATTGGCATATTGTTTAACTATTAATAATAAATCAAATTTTGAAAAAGAAGTTGTTAGTATGACTAGTAATGTTAATAAGAGAGGATTCTCATAACAAATATGCCTCAACAGCTAAACCCCAGTATCACCAGCTCTAAAATGTCCTGGTTATATAAGACAGGTATGAATTTCAACAGGTGCCACCTGTATGAATAGAAACATCATGAAGGTAGAGACTCAGATCCTTTTGTTTAATTCTGTATCTTCAGAACCTATCATACACATTATACAGTCTGCTTAATAAATATTTGTTGAATGAATAAAGGAATGAATGGATGAATATCTGTCTAGATGTTTGTGTAGTAAATGCATCCTATCCTTTGTGTTCTCCATGGCTCTGAAGGTCACTTTGGGGAGTGCATCTGTGCTCTTAAGACAATAAGACATTATCTCTGTGGGCAACTTTTGCACATGTTAGCAGCTGTGATAGAGTGGTGTGCTTAACACTGTGCAGCTCTTATCAACATAGTGTTCAAGTTGATAATGGAATACATCTTGTCCCCCTCCTGTCACCACAAGTATGCAATTTATTTCACATACAGTTTCTCTCTGCTCCTAGTCTGCTGCTGTGGGGCCAGCATGGCTGATGCTAAGACCAGGCCAGAAAAGAGGACCCACTCATTCTTGAGGGGAGGTCAGACCAATCTTTTTTAGGTGGTGCAAGGGCCCTCTCTGCCCATATTAAAGGGCGAGCCGTGGAGATGCAAAGGAGAATAACTCTCTATAGTAGTTCGATGGCCAAGAAAGACAACAAGTTGAGAGATTGCAACAGTGCAATAAATGCACATGAGAACTATGTTCAAGCACAGAAGGGGGCCTGTCCAACACTTCCTGAGATTATCTGTCAGAAGGCATGAAGGCAACCTTTGACTGTCTTGTAAGGTCAAGAGCTTGCTGGGTGGACAAGAGGGAAGGGCTAGTCCAGTGAGTATCTTTGAGAGAGTCTACATCATTTAAAACCCTCCCGCGAGCCCTCTCAATGATATTGATCATGAGAAAAATGTAGGAAGCATGAGCATCAATAATGGCAAATACCACTCTCATGGTGATGTTGCAAAGTTAACTGTGAACACCCCCACTAATGCTGATGGTGCAGCAACCATTGCAGATACCACTATTCACCTTCATGATGGAAATTTGGAATAAAATCAAGCTGGGGGTGTGATTACTTGGATAATTTGTTTTTTGAATGAATTTTATCTTTTATAAAGCAACTGTTTTAAATAACAAGATGTTCTTTAGATCATTTGGTGGGAAATAGGGTTACATACAGCATTTCAGTGACACAATGAGACTCTAAAGAGTGTCGTGCCTACACAGTTTCTGAATTCTTGTCTCACAAAAGGTCAGAGAGGGCCCTCAGTCCATAGGTCAGAAACACTGCTGGCTATTAGTTTCTCACTTAACCTACTGAACTGTACTCAGTCTTTTCTTCCAGCTTTCACACAGGCAAACAAATAAACAAACAGAACAGGACCTTGCATTTTATGCAACACAAGCAGAAGATGAAAGATTCTTCTTTTTTTTTTTTCAATAGCTTTTAGGTGAGGTAAGATTCCAGTCATTTCTAATACCATTTAAAAGCCCTGTAAAGAACAGCCTTCTTTCCCAGTAATTGACAGCCAAGATAACGCCATGGGGGAAAGGAGGTGGAGAGGACTGAGGTGTAGATGTACTCAACTGAAAGAGCTTCTAAATTATGTTGTCAAAAAATTATAGCAACGCCGTTTTAAATGCTTTTCCTCCTATAATGCTCTTTCTTCCAATCCAAATGTCTCCACTTTTGTTTGTGTGCTCCACCTACAAGGTGAGGTTATGTCATATTTTGGGGGTCAATTCTTACATTAAACAGAGATCCCAACACTCCAGGAAGACAATGTTGACTGCTAGTGTAAGAGACAATCTATTGATTCCTGTTAATTATTTACTGCTCTCAGGAATTCTTCTCTAATTGTACTGAGTTGTTATTCTGTGCTGAAAGTACTTTGAGCTTATAAAGGAGTCCTGATTTGAATCCTCTAAGAATGTATTCCTTATAGGGTTCACTCGGAAAATCTGGTGAAGCAAGAGAAATAGGTAAACTAAGGTAGGAGGGGCTTTGGAATTCACTGTGTTTATAGATTATCTGACAGTAGCTGAGAAGTCAAGGCACTCTTAAGTCTAGAATGAGCATCCTCCTAGAGAAATTTTGAAAAGGAGCCATTTCCAGACTCAGTAAGTGAGCAGAAATGTTGCCATCATTAGGACCTTTAAGGCAAGGCATTAGAACAGGAAGGACCTGTGAGAATCAGGATATACCTCCTGGTTTTTCACATCATTAGAGACCCCAAGATACAGATTCTCTTAGGGACCGGTGAGAATCCTGTGGACTTAGTGTCAACCTCAGTGGCTCTCTGGTTAAGGTTTTCTGCATTTGTCCGTCTATTCATCTGTCTAACGTTCACTCATGAAACATTGAGTATCTACTGTATGTCAGGCTTTGTGCTATGTACTAGACGCTCTGTGTTTTAGAGGCTTATAATCTAGAGGTTCAAAGGTATCACACATTTATTTGTTGCCAACAGAAATTCAGGATTTACAGTCTTGTTCGATCCCTTAGTGGCTCTTGTCAATCTTTTGACTTATTGGTGTACTCTTCTCTCAGAGTTATTCCAACCCTTCTTCACTTTCTTTGAGCCCACTCCAAATTTAGAAAACCATCATTAAATTCATCCTTCCCTCCTATAGTTTTGAGAAAACCAAGGCCAAGAGGTTCATGGCAGAGACTGGTTATTCACATTTTCCAACTTCCCTTGCAGTCTGGCATGGCCATATGACTGAATTCCAGCCAATGTAATGTGGGCAAAGTTGGTTATAAAACCCTTCCAAGCTTGAGCCTCCATTATTTTCCTCATTTTTCAATGAAATGCAGAAGACTTCTAAGAACCTAGAAGAGGGAAAGCCATAAAATGGAAGGAGTCTGGGTTCCTGATTCACTGCTTAGAGAAGGGCTGTCTGACTAGGGACACCTTTATGGGATGTTGTGGAGAGGGAAATTAACATTTATTGTGTCTAGCCACTGAAATTTTGGGATTGTTTGTTGCAGCAGTCAACATTCCTTACCCTGACTAATTCAAGATATGATTTCACTCAGTTTTTTCCCATATATCCTACTAGTTCACTCATTCTTAAGTCATTTTTTTTATCATTAGATTTAGGGCCCTCCTGGGTAATCCAGGATTTTTTTGGTGGCTGGCTGGCATGGGGAACCAAACCCTTGACTTTGGTGTTACGAGGCCATGCTCCAACCAGCTGAGCTAACTGGCCAGTTCCTCATTCTTAAGTCATTTTTTCCATCTCTTTCTGTACTAGAATTCAAACTCCACGAGGGCAGAAACTTTTATTTGTTTTGTTCACTGCTGTATCACAAGCACTTAAAACAGTGCCTGGCACATAGTGGGTACCCAATAAATATTTACTGAATAAGTGAGTCTGTCTGAGGATGTCGTTTCTTCTCCATGAGTCTACTTCTGCCCTCTCTGGGTCTTCTCATTGTCAAATATTCTTTCTTTGTGTAATGTTTCTTTCATTTACCCCTTTCTATTGACTATATTCCCTCAGCACTTGGTTTCTTCCATCCTTAAAACATTCTTCCTAGACCTTATATATATATATATTTTTTTTTTCTAGCAATTACCCTATATATTTGTCCCTCCATGCTGTGCTTATTAAAAAAATTGTCTACAACCACTGTCTCTATCTCCTCATCTCCTAGTCACTTTGCAAGATACTGCAACTCACTGAAACTGTTCCTGATGCGGTCAGTGTAGGTTATTTGCTTGTTTGCTCCCAGATTCATTCTTTGCTTTATCCTGCTCACTTCTAGTTTGTAGGGAACAACTGCCATTGCCCTCTGATGTCCTGGTAAGTTCAGCCTATTGAGTGCACTAGCAGAAGATTGGAGGGTAGAAGGAGGAGAGAACCCAGGGCATCTCTCTGTTTCTCTCCCTCTACTACAGGTATTATCTCTGGTGGTGGCTGTGTCTTCTCTTTGGCTCCCACTCTGTCACAGAGCCTCTTCTTCTGTGGTATCAGTTACTGTAGGACAATACCATAGTGCTCCAACTTTAGCTGGGGTGAACTCAGATCTGGGCTAACACTACTCCATTCATTGTCCTGCAGCCCTAGGGATGATGTTGGCTTCTTGCTGTTGATAATCTCTGGGTTGGCTCATCATCCCCTATTTGGCTTCTCAGCTTTTCTATGACCTGTCTAATTGCTTCACTATATTATATTCTCTTTGTTTGAAATACCTGGTACTATAGACTGAATTGTAGTCCTCCCAAATTTATATTTCAAAACCCCAACCCCCAGTGTGATGGTATTTGGAGGTGAGCCTTCGGGAGGTAATTACTTTTAGATGATGAGGTCATGAGGGTGAGGCCCTCATGAGGGGATTAGTGACCTTATAAGAAGGTCACTAAGGTAACTCTTCTTCTTCCTCCTCCTCCTCCTCTTGTTCCTCCTTCTCCTTCTTTCTCTCTCTCTCATTCACTCTCTTCCATGTGAGGACACAGCAAGAAGGTAACCATCTGCAAGCCAGGAAGAAAGTCCTCACCAGAACCTGACCATGCTGGCACCCTGATCTTGCACTTCTAACTTCAGAACTGTGAGAAATAAATTTCTGACGTTCAAACATTCAGAACTCAGTCATGTGGCAGCATAACTGCCATCTGCAAGGGAGGCTTAAAAATTTAACCTGGTCGTGTTGCCCCAAAATAGAGGAACACTAACACTTTCTGCCACAGTTAGCAAAAGAGAAACAATCTTTGCCACACCGTCCTTTAAAACTACTTCAAGAGTCACTCCTCCCAACCTTTCTAGCCAGAGCTGGGAACTATATCCTTTGTAACCCCACTGTACCTTACTCACCTCAATGTGGTACTTACCATATTGTGTTTCACTTATTTCTTTCTATGAGTGGTAGGGGGACTTGAGTAACTTGAGGACAGGGACAGCATCCTACTCTTTATGGTATCTTTAGCACCTAACAGTGCCTGGACCGTAGTTGGTGTTCAGTAAAAACTGCTTGAATTATTAAGTGAATTCATTGTAATTTTTTTGAAAAATATTTTAAATTTGCTTCAATGGCAGGTATCTTTCTAAATGAATACATTTTGCTAATTTCCATCAAGTCTTTGTTGATTTTGTTTTCATATTAAGTCCTCCTTTGGTGTCTCATAGCCCATCAAGATAATATGATTCTCCCCACCTTAGATCACTCGGTAATTAAGTTTCAGGGCTAAAGGGCAAATGCAAATACATTTTATCATTCAGGCAGGAAAACAGCAATTAATAAAGTGGACTGTTGTCATTTGAGGAAGGAAAGTACTGGGTTCAAAGGAGGCAGCTGCACAAGCTCGGTTCTGAGTGGAGATCAACGCTGATGGGTCAGGCCTTGTCTGGTGCCCGGTTCACACGGTCTGCAGTGGCCACTGAAGGCCAGCGGGCATGGCTGCTGGAGGAAATAATCAGTGATTCTGCTTGGGCCAGAAGTACTCTAGGTACTTTGCAAGAATGATTCATCTAGTGCTCTTCAAAGGACCTTCTCTTGTATTCTGAGCCAGGGGCATATAGCTTAATGTAGAGAATTAAATTGTGCTCTAATTGCTCAGTGTGTGTAATCTTTTCTAGGCTGAAGGTTGGAAGTATGTCTGTAAAGTGTCTTCATAAAATGTTTGCCTTTTAAAAAACTTTGGGCATTTAGCCCGATAGATACTTAGGGCACAAAAAGTCTTTAGAAATCGTTTGGTCCAATGATCTTCAACTCCTGACACCCAGGATTCAGCAGAGGTGGGTTAAGAGGCTTGGTGGTGGGGGTGGAGCAGGGGAGAAGGGAGGAAAGGAAGTGGTGGTGGATAGATGGGTCTGGCCTGCTTTTCCAGTTTTAGCCATAGCAATTGCCTTCTGATCACTTTGGCATATTAGGGTTCTGAAAACTCGTTTTGGAAAAAAAAGGGTTTCATTACTAAAAATATGTGAAAATCTACTGATTTTATAATTTCTTGTTTTACAGATAAGGAAACTGAGGATGAATGGGTTAAAGTCACATGGCTAGTTAGTGATGGAGTGTGGTGGAAGCCAGATTCACTATTTCCCCTGACCAGTGACTTTCCACGGAGGTACAGTGATTCTCTGACATTTAGAACCAAATGAATTTATTTTAGGATTACCATATTACACATTTGTACACAATATAGTCTTATTTCAGCTCATGGACAATTGACACACAGCTATTCTAGAATAAAGAAAATTTGTACCAGATGATGAACAGAATTTAAGTCCTTAGCAGCCATGAGAAGAAAATTTAATTTGTTTTTAAATGCCCCTTAGGGATTGTATCTAACACCCTAAGCTAGGAAACTTTAAAAAGGCAAAGACTGGAGAAGAACTTTACGAGGCCGAGCTGCTTCTCTATCTCCCATTATGGAGACTATGGCTCTGCTCAATAAATGCCCATTTACTGCACCCAGAAATAAATTAAGAATAAGAAGCCAATTTGCAGATGTCAAGGGCTGAGGGGGTTGGTGGTGTCATTCTGCCTTTGTCCCTTCTGTGGTCAGGGAAGTGCTCCCTTCAGCAATATGCCACAAGGTGGCCACAGCTCATCCCTTCACCTGTGCAAAAACCACTTCTGCCGCTCCCCCCGCACCCTCTTTTTTTCTACATGAAGGGAATTTTAAGTATTTTAAGCAGTGTTTTTGGAAGACAAGAATACATATGATTTCATCGTTAATCAGTGAGTTTATGGTTTTTTATGAAAGAGCTGAATGAAGAGCAATGGATAATATTTTCAGCTGAAAATGGATATAGCAAGACTCTTGTAAAAAAAAAATAACAAAAACTTACAGGCAGTTTTATTGGCCATTTTGTTTTTTATCCTGAAATAAAGAAGATAATGCTGACATCTTAAGAGCTATCATGCACACCATGAAATGATTTTTGTGTGTATGTGTGTTTTGTTTTTTGGTAAACAGACGCTCCGGTATGGTAATGGATAGGCATAAGGGGACAGGCAAGTTCATATCTAACAATGTTATGTGCTTCTCAAGCGGTCACTTGAAATTTTAAATCTGTACAAAACTGTATTTCAGTCTGCTTAGGGTAATGGTAACAGTGTGGGCACTGGTGTCTGACAGAAACAGTTGCAAATTCTGGCTCATAAACACTGGCACCAAAGGTTATTTAACCTTGTTGAGCTGCCTCTGTTTTATGGAATAACAATTTCTTCCTCACAGCCTTGTTTTAGAGATTAAATTGAAAATACATGTGAAAGCCTGTAGCACACTGCTTGGCACATTGCAATCATTTAATAATTGTGAGTTCCCCCTTCCTTTGAGCACACAGCAGCAATTTTGGGTCATATAAATGAAGGTATGCTATCTAATATATGGCCTGTATTAAAGAAACCACAGTGTATATGAAAATAAGACTCAAGAGAGCTAGATCTTCTGGGCTTTTCTTTGATGTCTGCTCAGGCATTAAGACCCTGTGTATATAACAGTATAACAAGTGTATTTTAACTCCCTCTCACAGGATAAAATGAAATTATAGCTGAAAATGCAGAAAACAAAAATCAAACCAAAGCAAAACAAAACCAAAACAGTTGACCTGAAGAAAAAACGAATAATTTTTCTAGAGAAAGAGCCAACTAAGACTGGGTGTGAGGGATGTGGGTATGGAGTGGGGGTGAGGAGGGAAGCATCTACCAGACAGCAGATGGCCAAGTATCATTGTCACCCAAAACCATTGTTTGGGTGCTGACTGAAGAATCAACACAAAAAAATGGCTTCTAAAAGTAGGACACATTTTTGTTGAAGGGAATAATATTAGGTTGAACCACACGAAATTGCCATTTTGAAGGCCAAAATCCATCAAATATTGGCAATTTCAAATGATTCAACCTAACATTTTGTCCATTAGGGAGACAAACATTGGAACAAGTTGCTACGGGGAGGCCACGGGTCTTTTATTCCTAAAAATATTTGATAAGAGTCTAGACAATTATTTGTCCTGGGTGATTTAGACATTAGGTTCCCTGAAAGCAGGGGGTAGGTGAAAAAAATCTGTCAAGATTTAATTTACTTGAGGAAAGCTACTCTTTTCTTATAGCATGATAATGGAAACTGTGGGTAGAATCTAGGCCTTTTTGGAAAAAAAGTCCATCAGCATTTTTCTCCTCTATTGTTTGTTGAGGGGACATTTCATTAGATTGGGTTTCTCAGTGTGGACACTAATAACATGGGGTTGGATAATTCTTTGTTTTGGGGAGCTGTCCTGCACACTGTAGGATGTTCAGCATGCTGGCTTCTACCCACTAAATGCCAGTAGTACCCTTCTACTCCTTGTAAAACCCTGAAATGTCTCAGAACATTGCCAAACATCCCCTGGACGGCAAAATCAACTCCAACTGAGAATCACTGCTCTAGATAATAGTCTCCAGCCTGAGAACTTGTCTAGTCAGTTCCCGAAAAATGGAAGGCCTGATATCCACCTGCCCTATCACCTTTTCCTGCCCTGGCATTCACCCCTTTGCTGCTCTTGGGTGTTTTCATGGAGGCAACATGCTTACAGATTCTGAAACCCTTGGAGGTTCTTCTGGTCATTTTAAGAAATGCTTGCTTGAGCTTTTTGGAAAAAAATTTCCAGTGGAGAATCTGGCTACCATCATCATTATCATTGTCACCTGTTACACGTTGCATTCTGAGGCTCTGGGACAAGGCATCATTTCTTGTTCCTACTTGTCATGTGTGTAGTGTGAACCTGCCCAGTCAAGTCTCCACTGAACCATTTAGTGGTGGAACAATCTCCATGAGGTGTATCCACAAAGGCCCCATGACATGCATAGAACTGGTGGAGAATCTGCTGATAAGCTGCATACAGGTACAGTGATTTGGTGGTGTTCTTAGACAACTTAAACCTTTTTGGCTTTTATCTTGAAGCTTGAACTTTACTGAGTGTTCCCTCTCACCCACTGCCCCAAGTGGACTTAGGTTACGTAGACAGTTAAATCACTCTGTCGCTGAGCCCTGGGGAGAAGAGGGTCATGTGCTCCCAAGCAGTTGAAAGTCTCTTTTATTGTCCTTCCCAGCTGAAGGTGACACAGCACTTCCTTTCTTCTCCAACTGGAGACCCTCATTCACTTGCCAGCTTCAGGATAAGATGGTTTCAGAGAGTAGCTGAGGATCTGAGCAGCTTAAAGTTGAAGGGATATCTATATCTCTTTGGGTATCTGCCTGTGTATGCTGGGGCCTGAGGGAGGTCTGGGGGGCAAGTGTGCCAATGCCCCTGTGGTGACTGCTGCCACTGTGAGTAGAAGAAAGTGTAGCTTCTCTTCCTCACTGTCTCCCAGGGGCACCCTAAGGGAAGGAAAGCGTTGCTTGTATAAAGCCAGCTCAGAGGATGAGCAGAGACCGTGAAAAGGGCTGGCTGCTGATTATGTTTTCTGTGCTTCTGAAATAAGAGCAATTTTCCTGCCCTGTGCAAAAGCATAGTAGTGTTGACAGCTGAGAGTATATGTGTGAATACTCTGGAGGCAGCAGAACGCCATATCAAGAAGAGTCAAACCTTCCTTTAGAGGTCATTTATGCAGCAATCTGGAATGGTGTCCTCCCACACTGCTTCACCTTGTACATCAGAGGTCCCCAGCTCTGGCTGCACAATTGAATCACCTGGAGAGCTGGTAAATAATTTGGATGCCTGGTCCCCCTTCATGCTAATTAAATCAGAGTATCTGATGATGGGCTAGCCTGGGCATAGTAGTTTTAAAGTTCCCCAGCCGATTTTAATGTGCAGCCAGGGTTAAAACCATTAGGCTTTAAAAAGCAAACAAACAAATGAACAAGAATTCTCCACAGGATTCCTTCGTTTCTCTAGGTCAGTGTTACTTACACTTGAATGTGTGTCAGAATCCCCTGGAGGGCTCCCTAAAACTGGTTGCTGGGCCCCATCCCTAGAGTGTCTGATTCAGTAGGTCTGGGATGAAGCCATCTCTAACAAGCTCCCAGAGGATGCCGATGGTCTTAGGACCACACTTTGAGAATCACTGCTACACGGCTACATCATATCTGGCGGCTTCTTGCATTAAGGATTTCTTTGACACTGTCCTTTGTCCTTGGTTTTCATCACTACTACATTTTCCTCTCATTTCTTTCTCCTTTGCAATGATAAACCCTTTCCTTTTAATTCTCATTCATTCATTCATTCGCTCATCCTCATATAGACAAATCCTGGGCACCTGATACTTGTTGGGGCAATCTTCCCATCTTTATCTTTCATTTAGCCTCTTCTTTTCAGCCATGGACATCATTAGCAATAGTTCCTTTGCTGCCTCCATTGCTATTCTTGGTTTTGTCTTTACCCTTGAGGGTTGATTTTGATATTGGCTTGCATTTCAGCTTGGCACTCATGGTTCCCTACTGAGTTTAAAATTTTCTTATTTCTTCAAAGGCATATTTGGTTCCTTCATCTTTTTGCACTGAGGGGCTGTACATGTGGACTCTTTCCAAGGAAAAGGTAGAAACAGGATGATGGTCCATAGTCAACCAACAATTCCAGGGCAGGGAAAATCTTTCTGAAATATATACATTAGGTCTTCCTTCTTTGAGATGCTTTGCTCTTAGACATGGAAAAGTAGATAGGGGTGGGTGAGAATGGAAGCACTTGTTCTAATTTGTGATGCTCTTATTTCTTTGTTTCTCTGATCACTGATTCTCATGGGTTAGGAATCTCTTTAGCAGAAGGCTTCTATTCCATTATTGATTCTTCATGGCTGTATTAGTTTTCTATTGCTGCATAACAAATTAGCACAAATTTAGAGGCTTAAAACAAGAGCCATTTATTATCTTACAGTTTCTGTAGGTTAGAAGTCTGGGCACAGATCAACCAAGTTCTCTGTTCTGGGTCTCACAAGCCTGAAATCAGGGTGTTGGCCAGGTCGAGTTCTCATCTGGAGGCTTTGCTAGGGAAGGATCACTACCAAACTTATGTGGTTGTTGGTAGAATTCATTTTCTTGAGGCTGTAGAATTCATAGAAGCTTGCTTCTTCAAAGTCAGCAATGGAGAGAGTTTCTGCTGCTTCAAGTCTCTAACCTGTGGACTCTCTTTTAAATGCATCACCAGATTAGGTCAGGCCCACCCACAGTAATCTCCCTTTTGATTAAGGAAGTCAGGTAATTAGGTACTTTAATTACATCTGCAAAATTTCTTCACCTTTGCCATACTTTATTGCTTATGTACAATTTACAGGTCCTGTCCAGACTCAAGAGGAAGGATTATAAAAGGGTGCAGGTCATTTGGAGTCATCTTAGAATTTTGCCTACCACAATGGCTATAGTGACCTTCTTATTTCTTTTAGCAGTGTTTTGTAGTTCTCATTATAGAAATATTTCACCTCTTTGGTTAAATTTATTCCTAGATATTTTAGTTTTTTGGTAGCTATTATAAATAGACTTGCTTTCTTGATTTCTTTTTCTGCTTTTTCATTGTTGGTGTATAAGAATGCTGCTGATTTCTGTGTGTTGATTTTATATCCAGCAACTTTACTGAATTTGTTTATGAACTCTAGGAGTTTTTTGATAGGGGTTATGGGTTTTTCTCTATATAGGATCATATCATCTTTGAGCAGAGACAATTTGACTTTGTCTTTTCTGATTTGGATGCCCTTTATTTCTTTCTCTTGTCTGATTGCTCTGGCTAGTACTTCCAATACTATGTTGAATAAGAGTGGTGAGAATGGAGATCCTTGTCTTGTTCCTGTTCTTAAAGGAAAAACTTTCAGTTTTTCATCATTCAGGTTGATGTTGGTGGTGGGTTTGTCATATATGGCTTTTATTGTGTTGAGATACTTTCCTTCTATACCTAACTTGTTGAGAATCTTTATCATGAAAGCATGCTGAATTTTATCAAATGCTTTTTCTGCATCTATTGAGACAATCACATAGTTTTTGTCCTTGCTTTTTGTAGTGGATTGAATTATGTCCCCCCCAAACTCCCTGAAGCTTTGTGTCCCCCAGGTTTTATGTGTTAGAAACTTGGCTCCCACTTTAACTCTTAAGAGGGTGGGAAATCCTATTATGGTAATCAAAAGGTGGAGCCTTGAAGAGGAAATTGGATTGTAGGACCGTGCAGTAGTGAATGCATTAAAAATGGTGGTCAAGGGCATGGTTCTGAGGGCTTTAAAAGAAGAGGGGAGGAGAGTCTGTCTCTCTCTCTCTCTCTGCTCTCTCTGCTTCCACCATCTTGCAATATGAGGCCACTTGGTCACTGTCGCCACCACCAGATGGGCTTTGGACTTCCCAGCCTCAGAAACTGTAAGCAATAAATTTCGTTTTCTTTATAAATTACCCAGTTCCACATATTTTGTTAAAAGCAACACAAGACAGACTAATACAGTTTTGTCAATGTGGTGTATCACATTTGTTGATTAGTGTATGTTGAACCATCCTTGCATCCTGGGATGAATCCCACTTGATCACGGCGTATAATCTTTTTGATGTGCTGTTGTATTCTGTTTGCTAATATCTTGTTGAGGATTTTTGCATCTATGTTCATCAAGAATATTGGCCTGTAGCTTTCTCTTTTTTTTTTTTTGTTTCTTTGCCTGGTTTTGATATCAGGGTGATGCTGGCCTCATAGAAAAATGTTTGTCAAAAGACACAGAATTCCATAGGCACTCCAGAACTATAACTACAAGGCCATACCACTGCATTCACATAAATGCCTTATGGATAAAGCTTCTTGAACACAGTGTGGAAGACAGTGTCTGTTCCTTAAGAAACAGCCTTGTAAGCTATGGAAAGTAACTAATTTGGTAAGAGATCATTTTCCCCTTCTACAATAAAACCGACTCAATTTATTCTATTGTGCTGCATTCCATTTTTTATATCCAGTATATTTTCTAAATATACAAATTATAAGTTATATTCTTGTCACCAAAGATAAAAAAAAGTGAACTAACCCTTACCCATTTGCTCCAAAATAAATGGGATTTTAATCAGAGATAACAAAGCTAGTCAGACTGAAACTCATCATAAATCACGTTTCTTTGGGTATGTGTAACCAGCAGGGTGACCTATTATATTAAAAACTGGTCCACAAATCCCAGTCAAGATGAAGTGTGAGAACAACTTTACCTAAACTAACTGGAGAAGCATTAGCAGCCTTAGACCTTTGTCATTCTGTAGTAGCTTGGATATCTCCTGACGTGTTCTAGACCCAAGTATGTGACCTGACCAGTGTGAAGTGTGATGGGCTTTCACGCTGTTGGTGCTGGGGCTAACATCTTTTATTGGCTTGTCCAGGAAAAGTTACCAGGAGGACTGAATCAGAGTCAACTGTTGGTGGGGAAAACAGGGAGGGGAGGAGGAGTCGTGGTGGGCAGGCAGGTGGGGTAGTGTGGAGGAGCAGGGGACAGATGTGGCAATGTGGTGGGTGGGAAAGGTGGGGTTAATGAACTCCATTCTCAAATCCAGCTTTCCAGTGATGTACTGGAGATTTCTGTGCAGCCTACTTTAAAAAAAATGTTAATTGACATATTGTAATTGTACATACTCATGGGGTACTATCTGATGTTTCAATGCATATATATGGTGTACAATTATCCGGTTAGGGTAGTTAATGTAACCGTCTCCTTATGCATTTATTATTTCTTTGTGATGAAAACATTCAAAAGCCTCTCCTTACGGTTAACTTAACTGTTAAACATAGTTACCCTACTGTTCAATAGAACACCAGAATTTGTTCTTCCTATCTCATTGTAAGTTTGTACCCATTGGCCAAACTCTCCCTATTTTCTCTACCCCTCTCCATTCTCCGGTCTCTGGTAACCACTCTTCTACTCTCCCAGACAGCCCCCTTTTAAAGAGAACAACTTAAGCATCTTCTGTCCCAAAGAATCCAACCAGTGGGCCAGTCATATCAACTTACCTCTCGCCTGGATTTAGTAATATTTTGTTTTTATTGTGTAATATTAAACTGAGGCATGAAAGCCAAGGTCCTATTACATCATATTACTCAGTAGTATTAGCTACATGAAGTAGTGTTTCCCAGGAGTCTGTGGACAAAATGCTCTTCCAAATGCTACCAGAAGAAGTGGGGAGATCAGTAATGCAAGATGTTGTCCTAAAACACACAAAATAGACTCTGATCCTTAGGTGAATAGATATAATTACAATGAACTCCTGTGAAAGGACATTGGAGTCTTGCGTGTAGGTATACTTTACTTTAGAAAAGCTTGATGAGCCTCCAATCTAATGATTATTAATGCTACCAAAGAATCCTTTGTTGTTCAAAAGGATTTACTCAAGGGCTCCTTTAAATAGTGTCTTTTAATGTTTGTTTATAAACTATTAACTACTTGACAGAGAAGCAGGGAAACGTAAACTGTTGGGAGCCACTGCCAGTTGAAGATTAATCCAAAATGTAGATAAAGCCACTCTCTGATTATAATGTAAGTCAATGAGAAAATATAATTAAATTTATAAAAATTTAATCACCGCAGAACTCTTCAGGAGCATATCTTTTGCAAGAAAGGAGGTACACCTGTGGAGTGGCTCTATCAGGCCTGCAAATCCTTCTCAAAGTCATCGTCCCACAAATCTCTACTCAGCCCACACAATCCTCATGAGCCTTGCTCACATTTGCCAAGACTTCACTGCTTTGCATTTTGCTTCCCTCACAGTGCCTGGCAGATTGCCTGGATCACAACAGGCTCCCTTGTAGGTATTTGCTGACTTGATGTAGACGTTTCTTCAACAGCAGGCCAAGATATGGACATCATACATATGGCTTGTGTAGGGTTGTAATAAGTCATGCTTCCCAAAGTCATTTTTGAAGCAGTGATGAGGATTTATACCTCCGATCTGAGGGAAAGTAAACATCTACCTGAATTTAATAAATTCAGTTTTCCTCTCAAGGACAGTTCCCACAGAACTTCAACCCAAGTGAAGTAGAAAGCAAGCCAGATTCTTTTGTTTATTTATTATATTTTCACTCATGTATTTATGTGTTTTTTACTGGAAAAACATAAACACAGAAAATGGGATAAAACAAATACAAAACTTAATGAATTATTATAAGGTCTACACCTTTTTAAATGCCACCCAAGTCAAGAAATAGAATCTCTTCAGTCACCTAACGAGCCCCAAGGCCAACCAAGTGTCCCAGTCCAACATCAACCACCTCTCTCCTCCCTATTGGACTTTTATAGTAATCACTTTCTTCCATTTCCTTACAGTTTTATCACCCAACTGTGCATTAAAATCCCCTATACAATACTTTAGTTTTGCCATGTGGTTTAGTTTAGCATGTTAACATGTTCCTCTGCTTCTGTTTTGTCAGTGAAATGGTAGTTGCATCTAGAGCAGTGGTTTTCAGCCAGGGGTGATTTGCACCCCCACCCCGACCCCCCACAGGGAAGATTTGGCAGTGTTTGGAGACATTTTTGACTTTTACAGTGGGATGGGTAGTGCTACTGGAAGAGGCCTGGGATAGTGTTAAATATCCTACAATGCGCAGGACAGCCCCCCACAAAAAAATGTTATCCAGCTCCAAATGTCATTGGTGCTGAGGTTGAGAATCATCAGTCTAGACGTTTGTTCAGATTCAGGTTCAATCTTTTTGGCAAGACTATGGGTGATGTGATCTTCCATCAGCAGATACATAATGTCTGGATGTTTCTATTTCTGTGATGTTAGCAGTCTTTGATGCTCAATGCTTACATTCATAGTTGCAAAATAGTGATATAATTATAATTCTCTAATTTCTACTTCATTTGTTAATTGGAATACTTCAATAAAAGACTCTTCCCTTCACCTATCATTTGATTATTCAGTGGTACAGTTCATCTAAGAAAGGCAAGATGAATACATTCATGCACTGTGTAATGATGTTTTGTTCAGTGATGGACTGCATGTATAACGGTGGTACCATAAAATTATAGTATCGTATTTTTACTGTACCATTTCTATGTTTAGATATGTTTAGATGCACAAATACTTACCACTGAGTTACAGTTGCCAACAGTATTCAGCATAGTAACATGCTGTACAGGTTTGTAGCCCAGGAACAATAGGCTATACTACATAGCCTAGGTGTGTAGTAGGCTATACCACCTAGCTATGTGCAAGTACACTCTAAGACGTTTGCACAACAACAAAATCACCTAATGATGCATTTCTCAGAATTTATCTGCGTCATTAAGCAATGCATGACTGTACTTTATTCTTCAGTGTCATGGGAAAAAGGATAGGCTTTGAAAGTTGGTGTTGGGGTCAAATCTTGACTCCTGTATTCACTAGATGTATGACACTAGAGACATTATTTAAACTGAACCTCACTTTCTGCATCAGTAAATTAGGGATAATAGTACCTACCTTATAGGGCTTAAGTGAAGATAAAATGAGATAACATCCACTCCTTCATCACTTCAACAAATATTTACTGTCTATTCTCTACTAGGTACTGTTCTGGGTCCTCGGTAAGTATCAATAAACAGTTAAAATGCTCTGTTCTTATGGAGTTTTCATTCTGGTGAGGGTAGAATGACAAACAAATGCATATGTAAAATAGATATAAAGAAAAGTAAAACAGTGCAGGGTGAAAAGACATGCTAGTATTTTGTCAGAATATAAATAGAGGGTCAGGGAAGATTTCATTGAGAAGATGACATTTGAGCAAAGACTTTAAAAGGGAGAAGAAGCAAACAGTCGATATCTGTGTAAAGAGTATTCCAGGAAGTGGGAATAGCAAGTACAAAGGCCTTGAGGTGGGAGGATGAATGCTGCATTCAAAGAACAAGGAGGCTAACATGATTCAAGTGGAGTGAGTGCGTGAATATAGTTAGAGTTGAAGTCAGAGAGGTATCTAAAGGGAGGGTATTATAGAGTCTTGGCTTCTGAAGGGACTTCTGTTTTTATTCTGGGTGAGATAGGAAGCCATTGGAGGGTCTCAAGCGGAAGAATGACATGACTTGACTTACTGTTTAAAAAGGATCACTCTAGCTGCTGCATTGAAACTAGACTGTAGTGGGGGCAAAGCCAGTATCAAGGAGACCTGGCAAGAGGTGAAGGTGGCTTGGATCATGAAGTGGTGAGAAGTGGTCAGATGCAGAGTGGTCAGATTTAGAGGCAGAGTCAAGAAGAGTTGCTGAGGGATTGGATATGAGGGGCTAGAAAGGAGAGGATTCAAGGATGACTTCAAGGTTTTGGGATGAGCAGTTGGATTGATGGAAGCTGCTATTTACTGAGAAAGGGAAGACTATGGGATGAGTGGGTTTTTGAGGGAATATCAGAAGTTTAGTTTTGGACGTGAAAAGTTTGAGGTGCATATTAGATTTTTCAGTACAGTTACTGAATTGGAAATTGAACATAATACAGAAGGTCCCTGATTATGATGGTTCCACTTAGAATATTTTCACTTTACGATGATACGAAAGTGATATGCATTCAGTAGGAACTGTACTTAGAATTTTGAATTTTGATCTTTTCCCAGGCCAGTGGTATGCTTGCTGTACGATACTCTCATACAATGTGCTGGGAAGCAGCAATGAGCCACAGCTACCAGTCAGCCATGCGATTCTGAAGGTAAACAAGCAATACTCTTCAGAGAGTTAAATGCATTACTTACAATATTTTCTATGTAATGTTGGTTTATCAGGATGTAATTCCATCTTTTTTTCCTATCTATCTATTTATTCATTCATTCATTCATGTATTTATTTATTTATAATTCCATCTTAAGTCAAGGAGCATCTGTAATCTGAAGTTCAGAGGAGAGGTCTGGGTTGGAGATCATATTTAGAAGTCATTAACCTAAAGATAGCATTTGCAGCTGTGAGGCTAAGATGATCAAAGGAGTGGATTTAGCTAGAGCATACTTGAGGTCCTGGAGCACTCCAATGTTTAGAGGTTGGGGAGATAAGGAACCAGCAGAGGATACTGAGAAATGGTTGTTAGTGAGATAGGAAAAAAACCCAGGAGTGTTTGATATTCTGGAAGCCAATAAAAATTTTTTTTTCTTTTCAAGTAGGAGGACTCCTCCCAACCATGTTAAATGCTATTGATCAAAAGAAATGAGTTCTGAGAACTGATCATTGGATTGAGCAATAAAAGGGCCATTCGTGACCTGGAAAAGAACACTTTCAGTGGTGCATGCAGAGCAGGGTAGGGATGAGGAGCAAAGCCTGATTGGAATAGATTCAAGAAAGACTAGGAAGAAAAATGGAAAGGAAGAGTTTTTCCAAAGGTTTTTGCTATAAAATGGGGTAGGAAAATGGGGCAGTATCTGGAGGGGTATGTAGGTTCAAGATAAGATTAAAAAAATTTTAGTATGTTTGCATGCTAGTGGGAATGATTCAGTAGAAAGAAAAAAAAATCAATGATACTGAGAGGGAGGGGAGCATTAGTGGAGAAAAGTTCTTGATTAAACAAGAGAAGTGAAATCTAGTGTGCAAGTGGAGGGCTTTGCTTTTGATCAGAATAAGGACAGCTCATCCATTGTATCAGAAGAGAAGGTAGAATATACAGAAACAGATGCAGGTAGGTGGGTAGATGAGGTGCTGAGAGCCTGTGGGAATTCTCTTCTGGTTGTTTCTATGTTTTCCATGAAGCAGGAAACAGGGTCATCTGCTGAGAGTAAGTCAGGAGGAAGAGACATTGAGGTCTGAAGAGAGAGTAGAAGGTATGAGATAGATGTCTAGTGGATAAAGGAAATATAGTGGGATTGCCAGCCTTACTAGGGACAGCAATGAATTTAGAGTGAGACTAGTCATTATAGTTGTGAATTTTTTCTCTGGCAATGTTTAGGTTGCATGGATGCAGATCTGTAGTCAGCAGAGATCTGGATTTAACATGGTGTGGGACTTTGCTAGGCAGTTATTATGAAGAGAGAAAGGAGCAATGGAGTTGACAATGGATGCAAGGAAGTGATTGATAATGGTCCATGGAGCTTATGATGGGTAGGTAGGACAGTGGGGACATGATGGGAAGGGGAGAGACAGTGAAAGGGTGGTAGGACCCATGGGATGGACATATCAGTGGAATAGATGGATTACTGGGAGACTGGATACTTGAGAGAGTAAGCCAGAAAGATAGGAAGTGTGTTTGGGGAGTAGGGTGGTTGAAATGAAGATAATGGAGGGGTGCCGTTTTTGATAATCACAGAAATTTTGGATATCGCCATGGGGAGTGTGTGCTTAAAGCAAGGCAGCAAGTTCAGTGCTTGGTGTGTAGTAGGCTGTCCATAAATGTTCAGTTCCTTTCCTATTCCTTTACTGCTATTCGATTAGAGCACCATAAATCTGAGTCACTTCTTAGAAACGAATTCTCTCTCTTAAAATGAACCAAACAATACAATAGTAATTTTGAAATTCCTGATCCATCTCTCATTTCAGATTGAGGGTTTGTATTTTACTTTTAATAAATTATGGCAGTTAGCACAAATTTTTGGTACTGCTATTTCCTCTCCTACATGCATTGCTGATATTGCTAATTGATCTACACATTTTTTCTCTTGGATATGGCCTCAGAATCTTTCTCAACATGGCATCCAGGTCTCTACTACCAACCAGGAGTTAACATGTATGATTAAACCTGTTTCTCATCCTTGAGCTATTGATAAGTTCACTTAGAAATTATTTAATTGATTTGGTGAAACTCAATTCTTTAACCATATTTAGTTTTCCAGCATGAGAATAAATGCTTTCTTAGGTGAGAAAGGAAAACGGCTTTCAATTTTGAGTAATGACTTTTTAGGTGCACGGTTTCTACAGTGCTGTGTTTTCTCTAGGACAGCCCCATGGAAGAGTGCTTTTTTTTTTCTCTTTAGATTAGCTTAATAAAAAGAAAATGGTAGGAAATTAGTTTCTCCAGGATACTTTTTTTACCAGATCATTATTATTAGTTAGAGTTTGTCCTAAAGAGTGGCACTAATTTTAAATGTTAGGTTTTGAGCGTGTATTTTAAATCTTTAAATTATAACCATTCAGATAATTGTATTGGATTATTTTAGTTTTATCAGAGAAAGCAAAATGAGTAATGCTTTAAAAACTATTCGTGTTTGAGAATAACTTTTGATTGTAAATGACTAAAAACATGAACTGTGTCTGAATCACTTTACTTTAACTATATTTTGGGGGTTGCTTGGCTTATTTCATTGCCTTGAACAGAACACATTTGTGTCCTAGTGATGGCTCACTCTCCCCCTGCTTTCATGGGGGTGGAGCACTTTAGAAATGCAAAGCGATTATTTTTGGTTTCATCAGTCAAAAGGAATAGAATGAGGAGAAAAGCATTAACTTCTTTTTTCTTAACTTAAATTTCCAGCAATCTCAAAAGATAACTGTTTCATAGCAAAGGATGTTGGTAGAGTTTATTTGATTGCGAAATTATTAGAATAGTTGTTCTGAAAGTTTCTTTTTGCTGCATGTCCAATTAAATCCTATTTAATGAGTGGGAAATAGTGCTAAGTACCATGGGGATTATAAAGATGTATAATTTACAGTTCCTGCCTTCAGTGTTTTCCAGTCTATTTGGGAAGACAGGCTAACATGAAAATGCAACGAACATGCAAAACTGTAAATGTTCAATATTAAATATGCATGACTGATGATAAAAACTATATAGGACCTCGAAAGGCAGAACCATCATGGCTTGAATAGATAGAGGCTGCATGTATAGCAATGAAGAGCTGGAGACAGAAGACCTTAAGGTCATATCCCTACTCTTCCCCCTAAGAGCTGTGAGAGCTTGAACAAGTTATTTAACTTCTCTGGATCTCACTTCTTCTCTTCCGTAAAAGGGGGCAATAGAAATACTTATCCCAAAAAACAACCATAAGGATTAAATGGGCTAGTAAACATAACTCACTACGTGTATTGACTCATTTACCAGTGCCTGTTATGTGGAAAGCAACCAATAAGTCTTAGCCATTGTTAGGGAATTCAACTTTCTATAGTTGTGTTTTGAAGTACTAACTTAAAAAAAAATCGGTAAAAAATTTGCTATTATCTAATAATTTTGAGGATGCCATAGTTCATTTTTCACTATTCCTTTTCCTCTTATTTTTTCTACTACATATCTTAAATCTTTCTCTTTTTTTAAAATTAATGTTTAGATAGAAAATTGTTTTCTCAACATACAATCAAAGGAAATCATCACAAATTGAATTTAAAGTCAATTGATAAGGAACAAATTTAATGCACAAAGATTAACATCCTTAATGCATAAAGAACTCTTAAAAATGAATTAGAAAACTCTTAACAGAAATTTGGTGAAAGACATGAGCAGACAAGTCACATACACTGAAGAAACACACGTGGCTAATAAATGCATTCTAAGATGTTCTTGCAGGCCAGGGTGGTGGCCCACAGCCCCTGCCTCAGGACCCGGGCATGCTCTTTGCTTGCCTGGTTGCAGGTGGAGGCATGTTAAATCTGTCTTCTTTATCAGTTTGCTTCTTTTATGGATTTGGTCTCTGTTTCTGTATATTTTTCTGTGATACTCAGTAAGCATCTATTTAGTTGGGTTTTGGCATCTATGGGAATACTGGAGTTCAGTAAAAGTATTCCGAAAGGGTGACTATGATCCACTGGTCAGTCTTCAGGCTGGCTGCTCCCAACACTGCCTTCTTCTCATTGGCGATGGGCTTCCAGGGGCCTGGAGGCAGGGTCAGCCAGCAGAGACAGCTCACTCAATTTGTGCAGATACTTATAGACTCAAGTTCATCAAGAAATACCACCAGGATTTCAAAGGTTCACTGTGTGAATGCATCACTATGACCTCAATAATGACATGGTACATTTAAAATGGGGAAGCTCCTTTCAGCCTATTCTCAAGTGATAACCAATTAGAAATTTCCTTGCATATTTTTCTTCCTATATATATATATAGTTTTCCACATTCATTTTGTCATTGGTACGGCCCCTTGTCATTAAGGATAACCCTGAAATATAGTTTGAATTGGTTGTATGATGTTCCATCATATTAGCATTCCATGATAATATTGTTCTCCTATTATTGGTCACTTAATTTGCTTTTTGAGTTATTTAAACAAGACTGTGATGAATATTATAGTCTAGAATATTTGTCCAAATATCAGATTCTTGCTTTAGGATAGACTCCTAGAAGCAGAATTACTGGGTTAAAGAGTGTGAACATCTTTTAGGCTTTGATACGTATTGCTCGATCACCTTCCAGAAAGTTGAACCAATTTGTAGCTCCTCACCATCTCTGAGTAATATCTACACCCCCTTATTTTGTCAGCTGTTATTAATTTGATAGGGAAAAATGATATCTCATTGTTATTTTGAAGTATGAAATGTATTTTTGATTACTAGTGGGACTATATTATTATTTTCTCGTAAAACAAATCCTTGTGATTCTTAATAAATTGTTCCATATCATCCTTCAGAAATAATTTAATTTTTAATTTTTATTTTTTCCAGCTATACTGAGGTACAATCGACAAATAAAATTGTATAAAGTTAAGGTGTACAATGTGATGATTTGATATAAATATCATTTCACAAAATAGTTTTTTTTGGTACTTTAACTTATTTTAGAAACATACAAAAATCAACAGGTTTTGAATCCATCTTCTTTCCTATCTCCTGATGTTTATAATGCATAAACATTGACTGTTTCTACTGGTTCCTCTCTTAAAAAAATGTAATCATATGTAAAGTAGTTATTTACTAAACTGGTTTTAACAAAGGGTATAGGATGGAAAACCTTTTTCTTACTATGGAGGGAATGGCCTCCATCCAGAGGTTCTCCCTAAACCTCTTTCCCTAGCTAATATGTTCTAATAGTGTGTCTTAAAAAGTTGGTTTCCTGAACCCTTAAGAGATCATTCACCTCTTTTAGGCTCAGTCACATTTTCCCAACCTTTGTATCTTCAGGCAGAAAACTGTGGTGTAAGCATGGCTTCCCAATGAGTCAAGAAATGACTGCATTTCTTACTGAACTGCTTTTCTCTCTAATGGGAAGCCCTGAAATAGATGTGCCTTGCATCCCTGCTGCAAGCCTTTACTGTCATTTAGAGGAGCTATTGCTCTATCAGAACTCACACTGAAGCCTATTATTCCAGGGAGACAATTTTGATATAAAGAAGTGATTTGTCATTTTAAGACTTGGCAAACAAGCATATGGGGGGAAAAAAGTTCATTTGGAGAGATGGCAATAACACTTGGCAAGGTGTGCTTCTACCTTACTTTGTTTTGCTTTACAGAAAGGGCCAGATTTGGCACAAACTAGAATTCTGTAAAATTAATTTATCAGGCTCAGCCAGCTTCTGCTCATTGCCCTTGAAAATAAACTGCCTTGTCTTTTGTACATCTACATGTGATACTCCTTCTGTTGCTTAAGTGGGACACAGTCGGAAGAAATAACTGACAAAGCAGTACAAATTGCCTTGTGATCATAATCAGGAATTGGTGGAAATTGACACATGACAAAATAAATTTGTCCTAAGTTTTTCAAAGCCATGCTATGTCCCCATCAGTTATTGTCTGTGCTGACTTATCATTTATTCAAAGTCTCATTGGGAGCAATTATGGACATTTTAGAATAGGCAGTCAAAATAACAAGTCATTTAGACCGGCAATTATGCATTATATGTGGTTGTCCTTTCTATTAGAAGATGACACTATTGATGCTACAACCTCCCAAAGTATAAAAAAACGTGGCTGAAAGACTGAAGTGTGACTGTTAGATTCTTCCCCTTAGATCACACATGCTGCCTGTCACTTTGCTGTGAACTCAAGTGGCAGCCTGCAGGCGTCCTGGCTTTTCTTCTGCACCTCTTAGCCTCATGGTCAGGGCCTAATTAGGCAGTAGGAGCAGGCAAAAAACATATTGACAAAGTCATTTCATGTGGGAAATGGTTTAGAGGCCTCAGTGAGGGTTATAAGTTCCTTGGTGATTCTTGAACTTTGACCTACTGGAGGTGCAGTTGACTTGGCAGGCATTTCCTTTAGGGTGACAAAAGAGGGATGCTTTTTCACCAAGCCTGGTGTCCTTCAGAACTTCAAATTCATCCATATCTTAGTGGAGGCTGTGAAGACATAGGATTTATTTGTCAAATTTATATTTATGGAAAGTGGTGGTCTGCGTTTAATGTGTTTGGTTGATTTGAAAAATGGGCTGTCTCCTTTAAAAAGTCAAGTTGTAAAAGGCTGTATCTTTCACTGAGAGGCTGAGTTAATAAGGAGCAGCTGGGGCTGAGTGATGTCATGTGCCACCTGCATGAAAGGCCGCCCAGAGGCTCACACCAAAAGAGAGTGCTCCAGAGAAGTGGGTTTCAAACCTATTATTATTATTTTTTTGGTAATTTTTTTTTCAGAGGAACATTTTTCCCATTGAATTTATTTTCAAAACCCCAAAATATGTCACAAAAATGCAAACTGACTCACTGTGGATGAAATTGCAATGGAGAGTCCAGAACTCATTCAGCTTTCCTATAGTAAACGATAGTCTTTGAAGCTCTTCCTTCAAAGTTTTGGGAAGCAAGGTAGGACAACAAGAATGTTTTTGGTAGTGGGATGTGTGTACCCTATAGAGTTGACAAGATGTTTCATTTGGGTGTTGGAAGAAAATGTTAGTAATTCTATTTACATTTATTTTCTCTTATCTTTTAAAAGTTTCTATTTTTATATGCATGATAATATTACTGATACATGGGCGCACATAATTTATAAATAAACAACATATATTGGGAGAGCATGCTCAATTTATTTTTTGATAGATACATACTATCAAGAATATTTGGAGACCGCTGGTGTAGAAGCCAGGAAAGATGGTTCCTGGGCACAGTGTAGATGACTCATGGACAGACTGTAAGAAAACTGGCTGGGTTCTTGGCAGAGTCAGCAGCAAGGCAGTGTCACCAAGGGGTGGGGTATAATTTTACATGTGGAACTTGTAGTATGCTGAATGGTGGCCCCAAAGATATCAGGTCCTAATTCCTCTAATCTATTGGAAAATGGGCCTTTGCAGATGTGATTATGTAAAGGATCTTAAGATGAGATAATTCTGAATCATGTAGGTGGTCCCTAAATGCCATCACAAGTGTCCTTATAAGAGAGAAATAGAGGGAGGTTTGACACCCACAGAGTGAAAGGCAGTACAGAGACAGAGGCAGAGATTGGAGTGATGTGGCCACAAGCCAAGGGATGCTGGCAGCCACCAGAACCTGGAAGAGGCAAGGAATGAACTCTCTCCTAGATTCCCTGTAAGGAGTATGGTCCTGATGGCACCTAGATTTTAACTCAGTGATGCTAGTTTCAGACTTCTTGCCTTCAGAACTATGAGTGAGCAAACAGATTTCTGTTGTTTTAAGCCACTAAGTTTATGATAATTTGTTACAGCAGCCACAGTAAACTAATGTTTCCCCCATTTTTTCCATAGCAGAAGAGATGTTGGATCAACAGCCCCTGAAGTGGTTTGCAAACTCAAATGCCAAAGGGGCGGGGCAAGCATGTACTATTAATTCATATTATAGAGAGGGGTGGTTCAAGTGGTGAACTCAAGAGGGTGAGCTCTGGTTAAAGCCAATAAAATTCAAATGCTTTTAATATTCTGTTCTGACCAAACTAAATGGGTCTGCAGACTGCTTTGGTTAATTCCTGAAACCTTTGAGTCTTAGTGGAAAAGACTTGGGGAAGCTTATTGCTAAGGGTCAAGTAAATGGAACCCAGCCAGTCCTATTGGATGGACCGCTTTGAGCTACAGAGTAGCATTAAGAGGCAGAGATGGCTTGACTCAAAGAGTTTAGAAGATTCTATGGGCCACTTCTCATGGCCACAACCTAGAGTCAGGTAATGTACCAGGGCAAGCCTGACTCTGATAGGAAAAATTTCAACAAAGTTTGTATCAACCCCAATTTTACAATATATATAAATCCAAAATTTACAATATTTGTAAGTGAACAAATCTCCAAATCTGTTTTTCGAAGTGGTTAAACCAATTTACACTTTTACCAGTAGTATGTGAGAGTTCTTGTTCCTCTACATTCTTGTAATGCTTGGTATTTGCAGGGCTTAAAATTTTTTGCCCAATTTATTGGATATCTCATTGTGGCTTTAATTTGCATTTTCTTAAATTACTAATGACTTTAACCCCATTTTCATTTATACATATTAAAGTATGCATATATATCTATATGTAAAAACATATTACACATATACACATAAATATGCGTATACATATGTTCTTTGGCCATTTCAGTTTCTCTTTTTTGAAGTGGTTGTTTTAAGTCCGGTTTTCTATTGGTTTGTTTGCCTTTCCTCACTAATTTGTGGGAGTTCCTTTTACTTGTGTTGCAAAAATATTGTCTCTCATTTTGTGGCTTGCCTTTTTACTTTTTAAATTATATCTCTGCTAAACAGAAGTTCTTAGTTTTAATGTAGTCAAGTCTTTAGTCATCTTTTACTTTACGGTCAGTTTTTTTGTTTGGTCTTTTTTTCTTGTTTCCAGAGGTACACATGTTTATCACAGAAACTTTAGAAATACAGAAAGGATAAATAGCAAATAATCTCACCCCCCCCCCCCCAAAAAAAAAAACCATGGTTAGGACACTGTTTGATTATTTTTTAATGGCATGACATTTCCTTTATGAAAGAAGGATCATAGTTGTCCACACACATATATTTAGTGACACAGAGATGAACACATGTTCTCTGCTATTAGGGAGATTATAGCTTATTAAATCAGAACAAGTAAGTTTGTAAATACGTGCAAGAAAGTGTTATAGGTATGATGACAGAAGGGTGTACAGGGAACAGTACAGGCCTAAGGAGGAGTGGTTGCTTTCACCTGGGTCAGCTAGCAAGGCCATCATCAAGGAGATGCCATGAGCTGAGCAGGTGGGCAGAAGATACAAAGAGCATGTCCAAAGGCCCCAGAGGCATGGTACAATTTGTGCTGGTCTGAGAATTGCAAATTATTTAATGTAGCTAGAATGTGGGGTGGTGTGGGGGAAGGTGAGGTGCAATGAGAAAAAAGGCATGAAGCTGAGATAAACTGACTGTTGGAAGCTGACTTCTCTTCTTAAACTGCCATCTCTGCTTTTCCCCAGTCAATTGTCCTTCCCTCATTTTTCATATAGTTTTGTCACTATTTTTTGAAAACTCAGGAGTCAGTATTTGTGTTATTATGATTATATAAATACTGTTTACCATTGAGCCAAATTGCATCTGTGATTACCTTTTCTTTCTTGTATAACTTGTTTTTCTTTTATTAAAAATTAAAAAGTAAAATAGATAAAATTTTTTTGGTTGACACGTATTGATTATACATATTTCTGGGGTAAAAGTTATATTTCAATACATGTATACAACGTGTGATGATCAAATCAGGGTAATTAGCATATCATTGCAAACCTTATGTTGTTTTTCTTGAAGTTAATAATGACCCATTTTATTACTTTTTTTAAACTTTATTTTTTTCTGCATGCTCCATCAGATTTATTATATACCTATCAAAATTGTATTTCAAATGTAAAACTAAACTATTGATTTTGTTCCTGGGGATCTCACTCCCAGAGGCCTCCATCCTCTTCTAGTTGATGAATTTTTAGGCCACTTGCACAGTTGTCCTTCTGAGTCTTCCTTTTGTTACGTCCTCGTGTTGCATTTTTTATTTCATGGATCTCATGTCATTTTCTTAGTTTACTCCTTTTTTTTCTTAGAACACGTTTTTTTCCCCTGTAACTTCCTAAGAAACAATGAATGGGAAATAAATGTCTGAAAAGATCCACAATTGTAGCAATATATTTAATTTTTAATTTGGTTGGGTTTAGAATTCTATTTTGGAAATCATTTTTCCTCCCAATTTTGAAGGCATTGCTCTGTTGTCTTCCACAATCTCCTGCTGAGAAATCTTATGCTATTCCCAATCCTTTTAGAATATTGTTTTTTTCATGTTGTTCTGATTTTTTATTTAATGAGCCTTAGTATATGTTGTTTTAAAATTTGTTGTGCTAAATTTTTGGAAGCCTCTTTTGTTCTAGAGACTTACATGCCTCAATTCTGGGATGATTTCTTATATTCGTGTTTTGATAATTTCTCCCCCTCTAATTTAGTTCTCTTTTTTTGGAATCACAATTGATCGGATATTGGATCTTCTGGACCTATCCTCTTAGGTTTCTTGATCTTTTCCCTTCTAGTTTCATCTCTTGGTAAATCTAAGTTCTACTTTCTGGGGAGATTTCCTTTACTTTATCTTCTAAATCATTTAACTGTTAAAAATTTGGATATAAAATTTTAATTTCCAAGAGTTTTTTTCTTGTTGACTGTTCTTTTTTAATGCCATTCTCTTCTTGTTTTATGGTTGTAATATCTCTCTTACCTCTCTGAGGATATTAATTACATTTTTTGTGTGATTTCCTTTTGTTCCCTTCATTATCTTTATTTCTTCTGGATTCTATTTTTTTCCCTTGGGCTGACTGGCATTCTCTTTCTTTCTCCTAACTTCCCTTCCTCCCTCCCTCCCTACCTTCCTCACTCCCTTCCTCTCTTCCTCCCTCCCCTCCTCCCCTTCCCTTCTCTCTCTCCTGGTCTTGGGAACCAAGAGTTGATTTGGGATCTGAGGGCTTAACCCTTTGTGATCACAACTTAATATATGGAGGCTCTCCTATAAAGCTTCCCATGCTTGGCTGATCCTGGGCCTTGATTCCTGTCCCCTCTGAACCTAAGTGTGCAGTGTGGTATAAGCAAATGCTCTCTGGGCATAAGTGGCTTTGGTGCTCTACTAGTACTCTTATCTCTCTGGATAATCTTTCCTCCAATATTTAGTCTCTGAGCTTAGCTATTTGATGATTTTAAGGTGATTAAAACAATTTTATTCAGGGCTCTTTTTCTCTGTTTTCAAAAGATGGTTTGATCTAAATAAACTTGTACACCATTACTGAAAACAGGAAGTCCTATTTTGTTATTAATATTCTCTTTGAGTATAGAGTATTAATGATTATGCTAAAGAAATATGTATTTAATATCTAAAACATTATCATACATAATTCTTTAAACCTTGGTGAGTTTAATAAATTAAATTTCTTCTCAATTCACTTTTCTCCATGTTCAAAGAAACTCTTGCCTACTAGGCATGTTAACTTTCATTGAGAGGTACTAACACTCTGCCTGTTTCTAGGATTTCACTATTTTTACCTTAATGCAAAGTGATTATGTGATGGTTATTTTGTGGGTTAATTTGGCTGGGCTAGGGGATGCTCAGATAGCTGGTAAAACGTTATTCCTGGGTGTGTCTGTGAGTATGTTTCTGGAAAAGATAAGCATTTGCATCAGTAGACTGAGTAAAGAAGATCCACCCTCAGCAGGGTGGGAAGGCATCATCCAATTCGTTGAGGGCCCAGGTAAAAGAAAAAGGAGAAGGAAGAGCAGATTTCTCTCTCTTCTTGAGCTGGGACATCCATCCTCTCCTGCCTTCCAGCATCGAAGCTCCTGGTTCTAAGGCTTTTGGACTTGGATTCAGTTACACCACTGGCTTTCCTGGTTCTTCAGCTTGCAGATGGTGTATTGTGGAAGTTCTCAGCCTCTGTATTTTGTGAGCCAATTTTTACAAGAAATCTCTTATACAATGTGTTAAATTTATTGGTTTGAAGTTTCCCCACAACCACAGTAATAAACAAACAAATAAATAAAATCTCTTCTATCTATCTATCTATCTATCTATCTATCTATCTATCTATCTATCTATCCACCCATCCACGATTGGTTCTGTTTCTCTGGAGAACCCTCATACAATTTATTGGATTACTTGGTGGTACTTCAGAAAGTGAAGAACCCACTCTCAAGAAATGGCATATAAGCTAGGTAAGTTTTAGTAGGATTAGAGATGAGAAAGTAATATCCTTGGCAGTAGGCCCTTCTAAGTGTTTAGCAATAAGGACAATTATTGGAAGGGATAGGTGTGGAGAACAAGATTAGGTGATAAGTTTGGTGAGTGGGACACAAAGTACACCTGGATGTAAATTAATATACATTTAGTACTTTCTAGGTGCCATGCTAGAGACTTTACACAGGCTATTTCTTTTAATGAGGTGCTAGAGGGAAAGGATACTGAAGGCATCAATCTTAAGATACTTGACACCTTTATCTTGCTGGTGATAGCTCAGCTACTTTAATGCTTTGTCCTAAAACCATTCCCAAAAGGTATGGGTCAAGGGGAAGTTAAATGTAAAATTGCCCCATCTGACTTTTGGTGATAACAGTCATGTCTCCATTCATAAATGGAGCAAAGAAGATCTCAAGAAATGACCTCTGTTAAAGACCTCTTTGTAGCTGCTAATAAATAGCATAATGATTTCATTTAATTTTGTATATATTTGGCCTCTGTGAAGTCTTGCAAAATTATTAAAGTGCAAAAAATGAGCAGTGGGAAGGAAGGCTTGGATAATCCTCAAGTAGGATAATCATCATCTGAATTATTGTCAGTTTATAGGATTCATTTTCATGGCGGCAAAAGTGGGAGCTGTGGTCTACACACCTTTTTCCTCTTGGAAACTCTTATGGCAGTAAACACCATATCTGCAAATGTAGCTTTGTATAATCCTTGGTTCTGGTATTGGACAAGGTTTGCATTGTAGAATCTGAGTGGAAGAAATAACAAATGCAGAATTAAATGTTAGTTTGTTCAGCCTGCCTCTTAGCAGTTGCTTTAACTTTCAAAGGTGAAAACCTTCAGCTGTTACAGCACTGATTGGAGGTAAAGAGCAGGCTCTCAGGAGAATACTTGCTGAAAAGAACAGAACTGTGTGGCTTTGCCTCTTTAAAAATTCTACTGCTAAACCCTAGGCTGCCCTGCCTCCTTGCTATTTTTGTCTGTTGGCAATTTCCCTTTGAAATGTTATCATCCAATTCTCCCTGAGGCTTTACTCAACTATGTGTTGAACTGCTAAATGCTGCTTCAGCTAATGTCACTATTCAACATAGAGCAATCTCTATGCAGTCTCTAGAAACTGGAGGAAAAAATACCACCTCCCCCTCTAACCTCTGAGGCAAATAGCCCTCACTGTGAAGACAACAGTGATTTTGCTTACAATAGTTTTAGGTAAAGCCAGAAATCACACAGTGAACTTTCAACAACTCATTTATGGCATATATTTTGTCTTGACAACTGGCTTTGATGACAGTACTACTTAGATTTGTGCCTGGATCTTTCCCCTTACCAGGCATAATGTTAGGGGCTTTATATATATATATATCCTGTTTAACAGTACAACACCCTATGAAGGAAGAATTATTGTCTCCATTTTATGGGAAGAACCTGTGATTCGGAGAGATTTTTAAATGGTATCACTGAGCTCCTATTGAAGTTCACTCTGGCTTCAGGGCCTGTGCATTTCCAACTCTACCTTGCAGCTCTTGCTGTCTATCTGAAAGAATTTCTCTCCCAGAAATATTGCAGGCTGAAAACAATATTGAAATAATTGACAATCTTTGGGATTTCCTATGGTAGACCTACTTGTGCAATTTATGATTGGGGAATTGACAAATTAGCATGTATTCTTTTTACAGTGTTTCTCTGTTTTCTCTGAGGACAAAAACCAAGTCCATGTATATCATTGGTAGTTCAAGGGAGGAAGTGAAGATATGAGAAAAAGTAGCTAGAACATGATTAAGAGAATTTTCAATTACTAGAATCTTGCTTGGAGATTCATTTCATCCTTTGAACAAATAATCATTAAATACCTATTATGTGCCAGGCATAATTCTAGCACTGGGAATACAGTGGGGAGCAAAATGGATCAAAAAATATCCATGTCCACCTGGTACTTACATTCTAATAGGAATAGCAAGGAGATAGACCATACATAAAATATAGAAGTAAAAATATGTAGTATATTAGATGGAGATAAATAGGAATATACTAGCATTTAGCTTCTGCTTTACTACTTGCCCCAAATTGGCTTTGTCTTTGGCCTTTTGAAGTCCAAATAGCCAAATGCTTGGTTCAATATCATTTCTGGCACTCCTGAACTTGTGCAACATCACTGATCATGAGATCATATAGGTTACCATTAAATATAATGAGCATAACATCAGTAAAATAAAAAAGGCATATCATTTGGGTTTATTATTAATATCAAGTGTTCTAGGTAACTTAGAGTATAAAAGCTCCTTATGTTCAGTATTATGTTAGTGTCCTGGGGCTTCTGTAACAAAGTATCTCACACTGGGGTGGCAAGAACAGTAGATATCTGTTGTCCCACAGTTCTGGAGGCTAGAAGTCCAAAATCAAGGTGGCTTCTGAGAGCTCTGAGGGAGAATCTGTCTCATGCCTCTTTCCTAGCTTCTGGTAGCCCCAGGCATGCCTTGGCTTGTAGATGGCATTTTCCCTCTGTCTTTACATCATCTTCCCTCTGTAGGTATCTGCCCCTGTGTCCAAATTTTTCCTTTTTATAAAGATATTAGTTACATTGAATTAGGACTCACTCTAATGGCCTTGTCTTAATATGATTATCTGCAAAGACTCTATTTCCAAATAAGCTCACATTCATAGGTCCTGGGGTTTAGAATCTTGACATTTTTTCTAGGGGCAAAATTCAAGATATATTGATATATTTAAATTATATAATCAGTTGAAATTTAAATGAGTATTTGGTATTGCCAGAGTAAGATGCTACAATAATTACTGATTAATAAAAAATGATCTATTTTTGTACAAACCAATTATTAAGACCTTTCAAATAGTTAAATAGGAATATCGATAGATAATATGAATAGTAAGAGTGTATCAGCCAGATAACTTTAGAAAGATTATTAAATACTTTTTGGATCAATAGAATTTATAAACATGTAAATAAAAATACAAAGCAAATAATAGAGATTAAATGATATCACCAAGATAACCTTTACTGAATTATTGTTAGGTGTACTAACATTCATAGCACAAAACAAAACAATCATTAAAAATGGTATAGGTTATTCTGATCTTGTGGCTTCCTGAAGAACAAAATGCTTTTAAGAGATAAGGCTTTATTTGCTCCATATATTCCAAAAATAGTATATCTTTTTTAGTATTATAAAATTCCCATGCTGTTTGCAGTGGATTGAATAACTGGTCTTAATTCTTCAATCTCTTTGCCATGAATTAACAGGAGACACAGAGTTATTCCCTGCCCCTTGACTTTGGGCTTGGCCGTGTGACTTGCTTAGGTGAATGTGATGTGAAGGGGTCCAGAATATGCACCCAAAATATGCCATTTTGGCATATAGATTATTTTGAGTAGAAGGCAACTGAGAATCAATGGATGCAGGAAAAGTTCTCTGCCCTCGCCTTAGGTGCCTAAAATCAGGCAAGTTTTTCTTTGTGGAGGTGGCATAAATTCCCCCCTCCCTCCTGTAGCAGGATAAGGAGAGTGACCCTTATCACTGGAGTCAGAGAGCTGGCACTAAGATGAATCTGCATAAAGAAACTTTATTAGTTAACCTTTCTCTTCCATTTGTTTACCCATATATATATTACTTAGTTAAATTCCCACAATTTATTGGTCCTGGAAGCTCTAACCCCCTTTCTTTTGTCTAATCACTTCTCCACAGTTTACTGCTCTTTGCTAAAATGGTATATAAGCTCCTGAGTCTAATGACCTCTTTGCATTTTCACTTCTTTTTTTTGTAAAGCTCCCGTGCAGTTAAAATTAAAAATACAGCTGTTCCCCCTTATCCACAGGGGTACATTCGAAGACCCCCAGTGGATGTCTGAAACCGCAGATAGTACTGAACCCTATATATACTACATTTTTTTCTATACATACATAACTATGATAAAGTTTAATTTATAAATTAGGCACAGTAAGAGATTAACAATAACTAATAATAAAATAGAACAATTATAACAATGTGCCCGTATCACTATTCTTGTGCTTTAGGGCCATTATTAAGTGAAATAGGGTTACTTGAACCCAAGCACCATGATACTGCAACAGTGGATCTGATAACCAAGACAGCTACGAAGAGACTAATGGGCTGGTAGTGTGTACAGTGTGGATATGCTAAATAAAGGGATGATTCACATCCTGGGAAGGAGAGAGAGGGATGGTGTGAGATTTCATCATGCTATTCTGAATAGTGCATGATTTAAAACTTATGAATTGTTTATTTCTTGAATTTTCCATTTATTATTTTCAGACAGCAGTTGACTGTGGGTAGCTAAAATCATGGAAAGCAAAACTGTAAGTAAAGGGGGGCTACTGTATTAATAAAATTTGTATACCTTTTCTCCAGTTTATCTGGCTATGGTCAGTTTAATTTGCAGGCCCCAGTTACTGAATGTAAGAGGGTAAAGAAAAAGTTTCTTTTTATCTCTACAGGTGTTAGTGGATACAATGCGACAAAAGATTTGAAATGTACTTGTATAATCAATTTTGCCCCCTTGAACTCCTGCCTTTCATCATGAGAAGAATATGTTTTGGATAGCTCCTATCCAAGAAGGAGGAGGGACACATGGAGCAAAACTGGACCTAATTAATAGCCTGGAGTCAAGCACATGTGAACCTCTTTCAGTAAAACTCAGCTGACCCATAAATGGATGAGCAAGAAATATGGGTTTATTGTTGAATGTCCTTGAGATATATGTAGATGTTTATTATGCAGCATTATTGTGGCAGTGGCTGACTGATACATTATTATTGCAGAATATTTAAGTCTTAGTGATGATACTTCTCACTGAAATAATCCAACAAATTGAAGTATTACCAGTTAGACCTGCTATATGATTGACCTCAGCCACTTGATATTCTCACTTAATGGTTCACCAAGGCGATTATGAGAAAACCTTATTTTTTGGGACAAGGAAATGGTAACTTTACTTTTTGAAACAACACTATGACTTTTTTGTTCTAGCTTTTTATACTTTTTCATATGATATCTCTTTAAAAGGGGTCACTTTTTCAGAGAGTGATCATCATCAGCTGTACATGAAAAGCTACCCTTTCAAAAGATTGCTCAGATTCACTTAGGAGTTGTTCACAGTTGTGGATCCACTGCTTTTTAGACTTCAGTAGCTTTGTGCTCTTCAAGAGCTCATCTTGATTATGTAAGGATTGTGGTTCTTCAATTTTTCTTTGCAAGAAACTGTTTTTGAGTAGAGCATAAAATAAAATAAAAAAATGTCTTATTTCCTGTGATTCTTTAGTATGGGTTTGAACAACAAATTCTAGTCTTGGTAAAAGAAGAAAACATGTTTTGTTAATCTATTTCAAATTCACAGGGACTTGCATTATGAAATATTCCTGTCTCCCATGTGGCAGAAAAACTGTATCTGTTCCTGGCAAGACATTGGTTCAAATACATGAAGTTTTTAGTTTTCAAACTTATTCTGTATAGATGATAATTTTCCAATGTATTATGTAGACATGATGAATTACACTGTTGTAGCAACACTTCTGTAATGGTGTTCCAAGAAATTTAGATCTATTCAAGTGATATTATATTTACTATATCAATCTTTGAAAAGCAAGACCTATAAAGAACTAAGGGCATAATTTATTTAAATTGTATAGGCTTTAAAATAAAAATCAAGAACAAAATTCTTTGACCAGTATTTTATATTGAGTTGTGTCCCTCAAAAAGATATGTTGAAGTTTTAATCTCCAGTACCTCAGAATGTGACCTTAATTGGAAATAGGGTCATTGCAGGCATAATTAGTTAAGATGAGGTCATACTGGAGTATGTGTGGGCCCTTAATTCAAATGACCTTATAAGAAGACCATGTGAAGACACAGAGGAAGAATGCCATGTGACAACAGAGGCAGAGATTGGAGTTTTGCAGCTTCAAGTCAAGGAATGGCGAGGATTGCTGGTGACACCAGAAGCTCAGAAAAAGGCATGGAACAGATTCTCCTCTAGATCATTTGAGAGAGTGTGGTCCTGTTGACACCTTGATTTCAGACTTCCAGCCTCCAGAACTGTGAGATGATAAATACTTATTGTTTTAAGCCACCCAGTTTGTGGTAATTTGTTATGGCAGCCTTAGGAAACTCATACGATCGGTGTTTAGAATTAGAATACAAGCACAAAGATAAAGACACGAAATAATACATAAAGTTATAAAAATAAAAAAGCAGCATCATGGAATCATATTTAGACAATACTTCAGAGCAGCCTTTCTCTTTATATGAATAATACATAGATATGGGAGGAATTAAAGGTAAGCAAAGCAAAAAACAAATACAAAAACAAAACTAGAGATTACCACATTTTCTAATTTCAGGGAGAATCACTGTTAAGTTTTGTGGCATAGCCTGCCAGCATATGCAAAATAGGTAACTTCTCCCCAAATAGGATTATATTATACACATGGGCTTTGTAGCAAGTTCTTATTTTTAGTACTGCATCTTAAACATGCCATTATTTTTTTTTAACTCGGAAAACTCAATTATCTATGCTTCTAATTCTGTATCATTAAGTTAAGTACATTACAAAGTGCTTCTATAGCCATCATCTCATTTGATTATGAAGGAACAGCTAGAGAAGAGTCAGGTGTAGCCTGTTTGTCATCAGTTGGGGAATCAAATTTTAGGGAAAAAATATTAGTTTACCTGTTGGGTTAAACTGAGGAGTAGAAGGAAGAATTGAACCTTTATTTACTATTACTTACCTCCTTCTTTGCCCTAAAGCTTGAGAATTAGCTGATGGGGAGCCTAACATGATGGAAAAATAGAGGATTGTGGAGTAAAGGAATGCTAATGCTCAATAATTACATCCATATTATGTGGCCATTAAGAATTGTGTAGAATTCTCAACAAAATACTAGCAAACCTAATTCCACAGCACATTAAAAGGGTCATACACCATGATGAGGTGAGATTTATCTCTGGGAGGCAAGGATGGTTCAATATATGCAAATCAATACATGCAGTATACCACATTAATATAACAAAGGATAGAAATCATATGACCACTCAAAAGATGCGACCGTGTGCAAGTCACTTCCTCATTCCGGGCCTTGATTCTTCATCCATAGAATAAGGATGATGGTACTTAAAAAAAATCATGTAGATGAAGATTCAATTATATGGGAGAACATTCATTGTATATTAAATGAAAATCAGATCATAAGAATGTATGTACCATATGACCCCAATTTCAGAAAGCTTTATATATATATATGCGCATAGAGAAAAGACTGGTAAGATATACATGAAAAGGTCAACAGTGATTATGTTTGGGGATTTGAATTATAGGACTTGGGGGAAAGTTGCTGCATCCTAAAGAGGCAAAGATGTCTTGGGAATGTACAAAAATACCAGTATCTTATATTTGCACAACACTTTGGCTAACACTAAATATATGGTTGGTGGGCTTGGGAGTTGAAATTTAGCTTAGGTCATCTGAGTAGAGTTATCTGTTCTTTGTACTTTGCAATAATGAAGAGTAAAAGTCAAACCTTCAGGGGCCAAAATGGTAGGTAATGTGAAAGAAAGAAATGGGGTCTAAATTATAAAAATATTGTTTATATTTATTTGTTCAACCAATATTCACACTCCTACTATGTGCCTAGTACTGTTCTGGATCCTGGAGTGGTTATTAAGAAAATAGACATACTTAGTAGTTTGCAGTCCCGTTAGAGAACCAAAGCATGGGCATGTGAGTAAGTTAGTCACTTAGCTCCCGGGCTTATATCTCATGACACTCCACACTCATCTCTCTTATGAGGACTTATATGATGTCTGTCTTCCCATTCAAACTGTAATTTCCATGAGGATGGGATAAATATGTGTCTTATTTTACTTGGTATCCCTGGAGTCTGACTTTCTGATGTAGGCAGGTAGTAAACATTTAGTTGAATGAATGCTCAATGATGTGAGAATTTAGGGGGGAGAACAATGCAGGCTGAAGTAGATGGAGAAGGCCTATAGGGGATATGGAACTGGACCAGGTCTGTAAAATGGCAGATGTGATTAGAAAGAAGGGATTTTGGGATTAAAAGGGAAAGAATAGGAAGAAACTGCTTTCTAGACTCAGATGGAAGAATGAAGAATCCAAATGACTGAGCTTTGAGTTCTGACTAATGGGAGGGAAAACATGGTTACAAGGGATTAATTGAAGGAAAGGGAAAGCAGGACTTAATAGGAAAAAAAAAAATTAGAGTACCTGAGGAAAATACATCATGGATTCTCTTAAAAGGAAAAAAATGACTGGCCAGTTAGCTCAGTTGGTTAGTGCGTGGTGCTGATAATACCAAGGTCCAGGGTTCGATCCCTGTACCGGCCAGCCCTCCCCCCCACCAAAAAGGAAGAAATAGTTAACATTGTAAGTGACTTATTTCTTTAGGGAAGCTTATCATACGAATCATATTATTTGGAGTGTGATGAAGTTTTACATGTACATAAAGTCAATGCTTCTTAAAGTTCCAAGAATATTTGAAGGTATCAGATGTTCATTGTTCTCTTTTAGGCTGTCAATAATAAAGAGCGAATCAATTGTATAATTAATAATAATTTCTAATTGCCAGGTATTGTCGTGAGTGATTTAATTTATTAACTTGTTTTATCCCCTCAATAATCCTATTGTTATTCTCATTTTGAAGAAACTGAGGCATAAAAATTTTGAATAACTTGGCAGTGGTTACACAGCTAATAAGGAGCAGACCTAGGATTTGAATTTGGGCAGTTTGGCTTCAGAACCCGAGAGTCTAACCACTGAATTATGCCTCTCTATATTATTGGTGGATAGAAGCAGAAACTGTAATCACTATTTTAACTTAAAATGTGTTTAAATCGTGTTTGTGAATTTGAAAAGGCAAGAAGAATGGCCAGGACAGTTGAGGAGTGGATAAATATATTAAGATGGGATGGTATATCAAATGACGGTGGAGATTTTTATGTGAAGTAACATTTGTTCATCCTTACATATTTCTTAGAGCAGCACTGTCTAATAGAAATATAATACAAACACATATGTATTTTAAATTTTTTAGTAGCCACATAAAAATAGTAAAAAGAAACAGGTGAAATAATTTAATTTTGATAATATATTTGATTTAACCAAGTATATTCAAAATGTTATTATCTTAAAATGTAATCAATATGCAACTTATTAGTTATTTTATATTCTTTTCTTCACACTAATTCTTCAAAATCCAGTGTGTATTTTATACTTGAAGTACATTTCAATTTAGACTGGCCACATGTGGCATATTGAGCATGTGTGGACTCAGCAGACTAAATGTCTTAGGAATGACCCTCTTATTTTTTTATGTTTCCATGCATTTTTCTGAGTTTCTTTGCCTTTTTTTACATGTACATCATACACTGTCATTTAGTTTGTCTAAATGATTTGACGGGCCTATTCCAATGTTTTATGAGGCCTGTTGTGTTAATAGCAGAGCCCAGGAATTCTTGGGCTTCCTGCTGTTTTTGAAATTGCATAGATTTTTATTTTTTGATATGGTGAATCTGATCTTGTTTTTTGATGGACCACTTTTTTGGGGGGTATATGCAGATGAATTGCTGAGCACTCTATATTTTGTTTCAGAGCCCCTGCTTTCTTTCTTGTAAAGGGAGCCCATTTGGACTAATTAACTGAATTCACTGGTCTCTTTCTTTTCCCCCACAAAACACCTTAAAATCTAATTCTACTCTCAGAGGAATTTCAGCAATATCCATGTCTCTTCTGATAGGTTCTCAGGGCCTAGGTAATTAACCTCTTTCCACTAAGCCTGAGGAATTCATATCATTGGAGCAGCTATTTTCTCCTGTTACACTTCTGTGGTGTCTATTTGCCAGAAGTTAGATTGAAGTACACTTACTGACTAAAAGGATAAATGAGAGCAATGGCATGCAGTAGTGATAGAAACAGATCACTGAAATAAAGTCTGGAAATCCATGAACATTGTATTTGTGTTGCATAATTCTATTAGCCACTAACTCAACATGAAATGCAGATTTATTCTAAATATATGTATTTAAATATATATTATATTATGTAAATATATTTATAAATATACATAAACGACATTCATAAAGAAGACCGAATAAAAACGTTTCTTCACTTGAACTTTAAGAAGTTTTTGGTAATTGGAAGCATTTGAGGTGGTTAACAAGGTTAAATTAAATAACTTACTGAGAAGCTAAGCAAATGTTGTAAGAATATTATTTGTAAAATTAATAAAACTTTTCTAATAGTTTTCTTTTGTAGCAATAAGTGGCATTGACTTGGGAAGAAACTATAGCAATGTCTTGGTGAGTGAGACAAGATGCAAGTTTGTCTATTAACTACTGCAATAACTAAATATATTGTTATCCCAAGGGAGTTAAAAATGTATGGTTCTCATACTAAGTGACCATGGGTAGCCAAAAACTGTTTTTGGGATATCCTAATCCTTCTTCACTGAGTTTACACAGAATTTCGGGGTTAATCTTGCTACCCACTGGATGTCACTGTTGCTGCACCAAAAATGTCAAGTATTCGAGCATTTTTTCAGTCCCCCAAAAGGCACATAAGGAAGCTTCAATTAGGAATGTCAGTGATAATGCTGTGAGATGGAATAGAGATGACCAATATCTGGATTTTCCGGTTGACGATTAAAATGTCAGTCTGTATCATTCTTGATTTTTCACCACAATGACAGTCGAGAAAACACTTTCATGTTGAGATTAAAGACTTTTGTGGAGTGACCCAGAGCTGTCTTTGATATCACGGTGGTGTTTTCATCATTTTGAAGCAGGGCAGATGTTTTTACATCTGTTTCTCCTTGTCCCAATGAGGGTTGAAAGGAGTCTTGCTTGATTGAGTCCCTTAGATAAGGAATATGGAAATTATATCTTTTAACCTTGCTTGGTGTGACTGGACTGCCAAGTAACAAGTAGAAGAAAATGTCTTTCTTTTGATGGTTTGCTTGTGAAAGTTTTCCACTCCAGTGATAAGGAATTCATCTGTGTTAGAGCTGTCAAATGGTCTCAAGATTTAAGAATAAATTTTTTGTTATTTTTCTTTTTTTTTTTTTGCAATTGTTTACATCTGCTATTCGAAATGCTATCACTTACTGGTGTATAAAAGACAGGCCAAAGCATTGGATTCACAAAAGAGTTATGATCCTTGTAGTTTGTCTACAGTTTTGAAAGAATTCAAAAAGTGAAGGTTTGGATATAAAACATTAGAATTGGAAATTAATATATTTACTTTTATATCATAAGATGATCTTGCCTGTATAGTGTTGACTTTATTTAGCTTTCTAACACATGCTGTATTTAAGTGATTCAGGGAGAATATTATACTTTCTGCTACACTTGAGAGCATGCTGATTTTTTCTCTAGCATTTCCAGTGCTTAGCATGAATACAGTAGGTATTCAGTAACGTTGGTTGGATTGGATTTGACAGTATGCTAAGTGAGGGGCTGTTAAGATGGACTATAAGTTGTCTCTTGTAGCTTTAGGGAGTTTATAATCTAGTTGAGGAGAAGGCATACTGACAACAAACAGTAGAAGAAACCTTTTATGGCATTACCACTCATAAAAGCACTTTGCTATTTACTTGGTTAAATTGTGAAGCTTACCCATATGTGCGGTCACAGGGTGTTATAATTTAAAGAGAAACAATATGCTGAGAGGCAACCCTGGATGAAACATCAAATTCTTGTCTTTGTTTATGTGGGCTTCTTAATTTATTATTTTTGCATGACTATTTAAAGTTCCAAGAGGGAAGATGACTCACTTAAGATCTTGCTACTCAAAGGGGAGGTCTGCAGACAGCTGCATTTGGTCTCATTTGAGGCTTGTTAGAAATGCAGAATCTCAGGCCCCATCTCAGACCTATGAATCAAAATCTGCATTGTAATGAGATTCCCTAGATGTTTTGTGCATGCTCATTAAAATTTGAGAAGCTGTGATTTAGGGTATCCGTTATGTCAGCAATAGGTCAATGAAGTACAGAGGCCTTTGTCTAGAAGAGAACAGAGGTATATTGTTAGAATAGTAAATCCTTACAGTGCTGTTTACAAGAGAATGGTTAATGAAGGGAAATAGTGGAAATGTTGTGAGTGAAATTTTTATGAAGCAGTTTGGAAAAGGCTTACTAGCACATCGAGGGAACTATTCTGAATTGGCCAAGAAATGGAAGAAGTGAACAAGTTCGGAGTGATCCTTCCCCCTCTCCAGCTGCTTAGTTTTCACAGGTAGGCTGCTTCTTTGATTCTCCAAGATCAAATGAGCCTTGGTGATTTTTCCCTTTTTTTCCTCCCTCAACCCCGGGGCTACAATAACTAGAATTTTGCTTCATTGCCAGATGCTTCTTTGGGAAAAGAGGTTGCTCACTTTGTATAATAATATTTTACAACTTAACTTGCCTCCTCCCACAGATTAGTTCCATAATGAGAGGACCAAGGACCTGTGGATTCTGCAGAACCTTTGCTTGACAAGATGCCTGTGAATGGTGATGCACAGATGGGCTGGGATGAGCTTAATTCATTATTGCACACACACTACAGCTTTGTTTATTATTAATGACACGGCAGACATTTTCCTCAGCTCTGGAACTAAATAAAGCAATAACCCCGCCATAAGGGAGATAAGAATTGGAAGATAATAAATATTTATCACCAAATCTCTCACTTTCCTAGCAACCACAAATGGAAGAGGAAGTGAGTGCCTAATTTTTTTGAGAGCCAGTGCCAGGAAAACAAAAGCTTTTAAAAAATCTCATCAATCAAGCAGATTGATTGCTGGGGGTTCTAGAAATCTCAATACAGTTTTTTAATAGAGGGAGATGCGATGATTGAGCACAGTTGAGACACTTTTTGAGACCTGCAATCTTGGCCAGATGCCAGTTGAAAAATAACTATCGTCTATCAAGAGTATTAAATAATACAATCTGGTGGCTCTGTTCACCAAACAGTATTATTTTGTTTATTTTCCTGGTCTAAAGACACGGTACAGCAACAAAGCCATAAAACTGCATTGCCTCACACAGCAAGTTGAGTTCATTCCAGGGAATTTACTAATACATTGGAATTGTGTTTTCAAGATTATGTGTAAATAGAGATGGGTTATGCACATAATTTTTTGGCTTTTCCTGGTATGGTATGGTGCCCTTGAAGGAAGCCAGTGTCTTCAAACTCTGTCAGAAGAATGGCTCAGCTTCTCCAGGGCCAGTAACCAATTTCCTCAATTTATGCATTTTTCTTGCCATTGTTTAATGCTAAAGAGGAAAACACAGGACTAATATGGACATCTAGTCCTATCACTGGAATGGATAATTAATATGACTTTGAACAAGTTGTTGTGTTCCTCTAGGTCTTGGTTTCCTCATTTAATAAATGATGGGATTGAAACTGGGGCTCCCTGAGGCCCCATCTTGTGTTAGAATGCTGACTCTACAACTTTATTGCTAGTCTTGGTTTTCTTATCTGAACCCCTACCCTTGGATATCCATATAACTTTGGCATCAAAATGGTCACAAATTTATTTCTTACTTGTAATTTTATTCCTCTCTATCTTTTTTTTTATTCAGCTGAGCTATATGAGGGGCCTTCAAAAAGTTAATGGAAGGATTCATATTATCTTTTAATTCAATTTTTCTACAAACTTTTTGAAGTACCCTGGTATTTTATCTTTATTTTATAGTATTTGATGTTCATCAGTAAACTGTGGAAAATAACATGATTTGGCATCTGTCTCAATGGATATGCAATATCTTTAATTAGAGCAAAGCAACACAACTGCTACTGGTATCCTGCTGAATTTTCTTTGTGACTGTGTTTGTTGGGTGGTGTTTGTATGTGGTTCATCTTTTAAGGCTAGGTCCTCACTGAATGAAGAAATCCTGAGGAAAGAATCCTATAGCTTCTTCCCTAATGGAGAGGAGACAAAAGGGATGAATGATAGAGATAGAAACAAAATCCATCAGTTTTAACTATCTCTTGTTCAGCATTTGTGGTCTAATGTCTCTCCTAGATGTTATATGTGAGAATGTCTACTAAAGGGAATATTTGTCCCAGTGCATCAAAAACAAAGGTATATACTGCACACATTCTGTGTACCAAATTAGTAATTCTCAGCACACTATATTAAATAATCATTGGGCCAGATTTCATGGGGTGATTGACCTACTGTCAGCACAGCAGATAATGCATTTCCCATTTTCTTAACTTTGTTCCTGGCCATTATGATGCTATTTAATGCTGTGGAGGTACAATTTACTAAATGGTACACTAGTAGACTGAACAACTTAATGCACCTCTCAAAATGTCTACCTTCTACCCGGGGAGCAACTAATTTCCCCATATTATCACATCCAATATATTATAGAAATGTCAGTATGGCCATCCCTATCAACATTTCACTCTACGACTTCTCTTAAAATTTGTTATACTATTAAGGTACGTGTGACTTCCTCAACCAAAAAGGGCCCTGTTTTTAGAAATATCTGTCCATATGGATTGGTATAAATGGAACTAGATTTCTAATTTTAAAAAATGTACATTTTTAAATACCTAAACAATTTGAATTTAGTACCATAAAAGAGTGCTAATCATATTATCAGTGATGATCATTGGACCAAAATACACATCTTTAACAGTACATTTTCACTGGTGGTAATTTTAAATGAATTTAGTCTCCACCATTCATTCAAATACCTGTGCAATTCTTGGCCAGTACTCTCTGCAACTCTTGCATTTTCAAGATTCATTTTCTAATCAGTGAAATCATTTACCTCTCTCAGATGCTAGGCCAAGAGTAATGGAACTGAGTTGTTAGCTGTCACAGGCTTCCTTTTCTTTCATCTTTCTGGGAAGGGCAGGAAAAGGAACACCTTAGCATCATCTTTCTTCATCCAAAGAGGAAACAGACAGTAATCAACATTCAATTCCGCCACTCAATTGTCCATAGTGTCACAGTGCTGTCTGTCACATGGGCTCCTAATCATGAAGTCTTAAAAGAATGGCAAGTACCTTTGGTGTATCCCAGGTGTGATCTGATGCACTTCCCAGGACCATCAGAAGGAAGAAATGATAATGATGGGCAAAGTGGTGGCATCTCTCTTTAAAATTCCCATCATACATTGTGACTTAGAACCTTGCAGAATGCCAGGCAGCATGCTCTGCTTTTACAATGATAAAATCAATATGTTTGGGGAGATTTGCATTTTTCACCAAGGAAAGGAACATGGCAGATTTAGACTTCTAGCAAGTTATTGTAAGCAACAGTGTTAGCAGAAATGATTTAAGGAACCAAAAAATCATTGGCCCTCTAAAATGCTTTAGGAGAGCAATATTAGAAAACCAGATGAGATGATAATCTGTATTAATTTATAGTTGCCTAGCATTTTGGGGACTGCAACATGGAAGCCAAATTTTTATGCATTTTTTAAAAGTCATTTGTAGATTGGTGAAATGTATAGATTGAGAAGAGCAGGATCATGGAATTGACAGTGTCTGCCTAACTGTAGCTGAGGTAAATTCAGTCTTGTCACATCTTTCTCATTAAACCTGACTGTTCCCAAATATCTTTCACCAATCTTTAGTTGTAACCAAGGAAACACAGTAAATGGGACCTATCTCTCTAGGGCTCAGCCCACTAGAATTTCTACTTCTGTTAGAATTTCTGTTTTCTCATAATTTCTTATGATGAAATTAAAAGTTTACTTTTGATTTTCATCCTTTGGAAAGACCATGATGGGCTTAAATATTGTTTTAAGATTGTCTTGATTTTGCCAAAGTTCTTTTCCCACAGATTGATCATTATCGGATGTGTTGGAAAGTTCAAGCAACTGTTTATTATTGATTCTAAATATTCTTTAAGTTTTGACTTCTCTCCCAAATTTTCCTGCTATTATTTATGTTGTAGAGTCTTCAGGAAGTTGCCTTTTGTATCTATAGTATTTAGTTGTAATCACTGGGAGAGAGAGAGACTGTAGTAGGCTTATTCCTTCCATCTTGGCCAGCGCTGAAAGTCCTGGTTTGTGTGTGGAAAAGTTCCATCTATTGAGCAAGATAAGAGGAGATGCAGTGAGGTTAATATGTAGGTCACTGTAGTAGTCTAATTAGCAGATGGTGATAGCTTGGATTAGGAAGGTGACAGAGGAAATGAAGAGAAAGGTCTAGGTTCAAGAGACATATTGGAGGCAAAATTAATTGAACTTACTAACCCTACTGTAAAAGGTGGATTGGGGAAAGCACTCAGGATGAGTACAGATGTATGTAGGTTTCTATGTTTGGTAGCAGAAAGTTGAGGGAGTTCTTGTCTGGTGACTTCTATTTTGTCTATAAAATATTTGTTGAGGTCACGTTCTGAGGGTTAAGGAAGGTGGGTAACGGGTGGTGGACTAGTGGGCACTCGGAAGTTTGAGGAAACAGATGCTAGAGAGGGTGGGAGAATGAGTTGTTCGAGGAAGTATAATAACCCGTGGCTCCTTTTAACTCCATGCTTCAGACATACTGAACTTCTTTCAATTACTGCAATCTACCATGCACTCCTCCTCTGAACTTTCTTTCACCTCTGTCATTAGCTCTGCCTGGAACACTCCTGCCACCTTCATCAGATGATTCCCACTCATCCTTCAGATCTCAATTTAGACACCATGTTCTCCAAAAAGCCCCTTTTATGGTTAGCTAGAAAAAGTTAGGTGCCCTGGGCATGTGCTTCCATGGCCACCTTTACCTTCCTCACCATAAGCCCTGTTGTTGCGGTTGCTTGTCTAACTGGCCATCTCCCCACTAAACGGTGAGTTCTGTGGGTCAGGGGCCACATAGTTGGGGACGATGAAAACATGGTTAGCTCTAATCTACATAGCATAGGTCCTGCCACATAACAGGTGCTTAAAGTACGTTGCTGAATGGATACAGTGAACTCATTGTTGCAAGGGATCTGGCCACATGGCTAGAAGGAGGGTGGTCTGTCAGGATGAAAGGTGTAGTCTAAGAAGTGCTATTTTATTAATTCAGGCACTGGCCACTTTGCAGCTGAGGAATGAAGAAAACATGAGACAGATGTAAGACTAATTTTTCTCTACTAGTGGTAAATACTGGTGGGGAGTATTGACCCATTCTTCTCCCAGCTGCTCTAATAACCTGATAGTGCTGAAAGGAGGGCACTGTGGGTGCTAGAGGGTGGGGGCACTGACAGAAAGAAATACTGCCCTTCTGAATGAGGCTTTAATTTGCAAGGGACCAAATGTAGTCGTGAGTTTCGGTGGCTGATTTCACTCTGTTATTTAATGTTGCTCATTATTTCAACAACCTGAGAATAACAGCTGGACTGTGTGGGATGAAAGCAACTTTTCAATGCAGGCAAACAGATCATGGCAGTTCTCTTGGAGAAATATCACTCATTAGTTTGCAAAAATAAATCCTCCTTTTTTGTCCTTGTTCTTAAAAAATGCCAAGTTGCAAGATGTGCGTGCGCGTGTGTGTAAAATGTAGCAAGGACAAATTTAAACTAGAGGAAATGCTTTACAGCTAGACTGCCTCCTTCTCCCTCAAAGGCTGATAAACAAGAAATGCCATTTAGGCACTGGATTTACAGTTACTCTTGTGAATGCTCTGAAAACTCATCTTCGGGGGATACCAGTTCATGGAGAAAACAAGTTAGTACTGAGAAGTTCAGTTACACTCCTTAAATATCGATAGCTTAGCAGTAAGAAAGCCAAAACAACAGGCCCCTTCCTATATTGGATGTATTCTCAAGACGTCTATAAAGGTTTGCTATGAACAACAATAAAGTAGTAGCTATAAATGTCATCCAGTGGGAAGGTTTGGGGGTGGAGGTCCTTCCTTCCAGTTTCCAGTTGGAAACTGTGACTGGTGCTCCGTTGTTTCACAGCATGGGCTTCTCTGCCTGTTTTTTCCTTTCCCTTTGTTTTAATTATGACTCTTATTTTTCACAGTGGTTGAACCATTTTCCAGGTCTTTGGTATAGAATTTCTGTTTTGTCTTGTTTCTGGAGTAACTTGTCTTCCTCTGGAACACCCAGCTTTGTGTTTCCTGAAAAGCACCTGCTAGGCCTGGGATTTTAGTGTTTCTTGATCTGCTTCAGTCCTCCTCAGCAGCACAGTAACATAATAACTCGAAGAATCTCCTAGGAGGGTTGTGTTTTTAGGGTTGCTATTTCAGTCAAAGCTGTTTAATAAATGTATTTCAGGGGCATGGAGTTGATTATTGAAATACTTCCTCTGAATGTATCTGCCTTCTCCATGTGATAACTCTTTAGTGAGTTTGGAGTATGGTGAGAACTTGTGTCTTGGGATCACTTGCTTCACAGGAGGGCAAAGTATCTGAAAAAGAGCTTGGCTTTGGAGGAGCCCTGACTTTGACTTTGAGAATACATGGGTTATTGAGCCATTCTCCATGGCTAAAATAAATAGATTCATAATATAAGAAAGGACATTATTTCCATTAATGCTTTTCATATTTGAAAAAAGAAAACAAAGAAATTGGTGGCAAGTCATACATGTATCTGAAATGCAGTTACAGAGAATTTTCATATTTGAAAGAAATTCTTGACCCCAAAGGGCAGTTCTACATAACATTTCCTCATGTATAACCTGTACATAAAGAGGAGGTGGTATGTCATAGTAGTTGAGAAGGAGATTTGAGGATTAGAGGGTCTAGGTTCTAGCTATTTGGACTTGGGTAAGCCATACGGCCCTCTTAAGCCTCTGTTTCTCTGTAAGATGGAGAAAACAATAGTATCCAAATTATAGGGTTGTTTTACGGATCAAATAAAATCAAGCAATTAAAGTTTGGCACAGCACCTGACAATAAGTGCTCAATAGTTATTTATGTAATTTAACAGAACTTTTTTGCTATTTTTTCCAACCATCTTCCAAGGGAAATAGATCCAGGTATGCAAAATGCTTTGTTTTGCTGCACACCTTGATAATTTGGGTTAAACAAGTTTGGGGTTAGAGATGGGGGGGGGGAACTGAATGCCTCTGCCAACTCCTTCCCTCTTACTATTTTCCTACTTTGTTTTATTGGTTTTCATAGCACTTACCACTACCTATTGTGGGTTGAATTCTGCCCCCCCAAGATATGTTGAAATCTGTGTTAGTTTTCTTAGGCTGCCACAACAGAAATTTATTTTCTCACAGTTCCAAGGATTGGGAAGTCCAAGATCAAGAGGTTGATAGCTTCTGAACAGCTCTCCGTGGCTTACAGATGGCCCTCTTCTCCCTGTGTCTGCCTGTATCCTAACCTCTTCTTATAAGGGCACCAGTCATATTGCATTAAGGCCCACTCCAATGGCTTTGTTTAACTTTGATTACCTTATTAAAGAGCATATCTCTAAATACAGTCATGTTCTGATTTACCTGGGGTTAGAATTTCAACATAAAAATTTTAGGGGGACACAATTCAGTCTATAACAAAGTCCTAAACTCTGGTACCTATGAATGTGACCTTATTTTGAAATAGCATCTTTGCAGATGTAATCAAGTTAAGATGAGGTCATACTGGATTAGGGTCAGCCCTAAACCTAATGACTGGTGTCTTTATAAGGAGAACGTGATACAGATGAGACATATGGGGAAGAAGGCCATGTGAAGAGGGAGGCAGAAGTTGTAGTTATACTGCCACAAGCCAAGGAATGCCAAGGATTGCAGGCTACCACCAGAAGCTAGAAGAAGCAAGGAAGACTCCTTCCTTAGAGCCTTCAGAGGGAGCATGGCCCTGCCAACTTCTTGATTTTGGACTTGTAGCCTCCAGAACTGTGCAAGAAAAAAAATATCTGTTGCTTTAAGCCACACAGTTTGTGGTAATTTGTTACAGTTACCCTGGGTGAGTAATACACTACCTAACATTATACATTTGTTCATTGTTTTCTGAATCCTCTGTTACAATGTAAGCTTCATGAGGGCAGGGGCACGCCCTTGATCACTGTTGTATAGCCAGTGTAATGGATATTTACTGAGTGAATGAATGAATGAATGGGGTTAATCTTGAAGGGAGGAAGTGAGGAACAGAGGTGGGAGAAGTAAAAAGGGGAGGAAGGCATCGAAAAGGCAAATAAATTATCACGAGTCTCAAATATCCTAATGTACTACTGAGTGGACTTCTGGTGGGAGCTAGTAAAGGGGTTGAGTCATATGTCCAGTTTGTGGCAAAAAAATAGAGATAAAATATGGAAATTAGGACCAGAGAAGGCATAAACCCCTAGTGAGCAGAAATTGAGTAGATTGCATTGGACTTTCATGGGTATGGAGTAGCATTGTCCAAGCAGTTAGTTATATCCAGATCCCTCTGGAGCAAGGGATCCACCTGACATTTGGTTTACATTTAAGGTATTTAGTCTCCTAGATTCATCCTTTGTGTTCCTATAATTTTTCATGATATTTATCTCTTTATACATTTCCTCTGAATTTGTAGAAAATTTCCTAAACTCCTAATTCTCTAGTTTAGTTTTCTGCAGTAGCACACCTGGCTCCAGTATATTTTTTCATGTGAAAGCAATCTTTCCTGACCTTAGTGGTTCTGTTTTTGGAGACGAAATGCCATTTCACATTTTATTATAAATCCCAATGACAGATTTTTTTGTTGTTCTTTATTTTTATAAAGAAGTCTCTTAAAACTTTTTTATTCTGAATTCTTAGAGAGTCTCCATATTTTGAACTATTGACTCTCTGTCTCTCTCCCTCTCTCTCTATATATATCCATTCAGTAAGTTTTTCTCTATTTGTTTTTTCTGATGTCAGTGCTTAACCATTACTGGGATTAACATGTCAGAGACTGTGTGGATCCCAGTTTAAATGTTTTAATCCAAGACATAAGGGAAAATTATATTTTCTATTGTTTTACTTTGATAAATAGGGGTTTCTTTTGACTGGAAGGAATACAAAGGGTGTTTTATAAAGGAGACAGACATGGGGCAGGTAAGTGAACTGCTGGGCCCAGTATTTTCTCTCACATGTTTGTTGTAGCAAATGGTGAGTCTTGCCCCACTTCTTTCAAGGTTATGAGTGTCCTTGTTAACAGTCTGCTAAGTCAATGCCCTTGCTTTCTTTAGCTCCTTTGTCTTACCAAGTGGAGGCTGGCAGTGATGTCCACTGGTCTTGCTCTGCCCTGTATAGAAGTACTTGTACACTTCTAGAATTTTCTCTTTCCCATGTGGTTTGTAGCTTACCTGTTCCTTTGTAGAACTGCTCTAACTGTGGGAGCTTCTGTGGAATCCCATCCATTATTCCCCATGTGTTAGTAAATCCTTTCTTTAATTGAGTCTCATCTATACAACATACCACCTTCTATGTTTCCCAAGGTTGATATAGATTTTCCCATAATTTCTTTGGTTATTTTAATGGGAATTTGGGAGAGAAAGAAGTGAATGACATGGGATCAAGCTGCTGTCTTGAAACAGAACTGAGAGAATGATTTGGCAACTGGACATTTTATAGAGAAGGTAGGCCTTAGAGGGTGGAAAGTAGCATACATGATCTGGTGTTAGAAAGTTCTGGGTTTTAATCCCAGCTTGGCCTCTTTCTGGCTACATGACCTTGGCTATTTGACCTATCCCTTGGATTGAATGTCCCGGTAAAACTTAATCCCCACTGTAACTGTTGAGGGTGGGAAATCCTATTATGGTAATTGAAAGGTGGGACCTTGAAGAGGTGATAAGATTCTAAGGACCATGCCTATTGAATGGATTAATAATGGTGGTCACGGACTTATTTCTGAGGGCTTTGTGTTACCTTGTGTTGCTGAAGCCACCACCAAGGAAGGCCTTCACCAGATGTGTTCCCTGGACTTTGGACTTCTCGGCCTCTGAAATTGTAAGTAATAAATTTCATTTTCTTACAAAATATCCAGTTCCAAGTATTTTGTTATAAGCAATAGAAATGAACTAATACAACCTACCAGTGTCAAAGTCTTTTTCTTACATCTTTAAGATCGTCAGGAACGGAAAGCATTTGTACAGGTGGAAAGGAGGAGTGAGGTCATCAGGTGCTGAAAGCAAGGACAAAGGCAGAAACATTGGAATGAGAGCAAATTGTAGGGATAAGAAGAAGCTGAGATATTGCAGATGTTGTGGTTGACTATCTTACAGCCATTCCCTCTTCTTCTTAGCTGGAAGAACCCTGTGTTTTTAAAGATGTCTCCCTTTTTTGCACAGCTATGATAGTTCTTCTCCACTTTGGCTTAGTCACGGGCCATGTTCAGGCATGAGCATGTGTAGTAGTAGCCAGGGAGTCATGAAGGAACATTGTGGACACTTCTGGAGAAGGTCTTCTCATTGTTGTAAAGAGAACAAGAGGCAGGGCCGGCCCTGTGGCGCACTTGGGAGAGTGTGGCACTGGGAGCGCAGCGACGCTCCCGCCGCGGGTTCGGATCCTATATAAGAATGGCCGGTGCGCTCACTGGCTGAGCGCGGTGCGGGCAACACCACACCAAGGGTTGCGATTCCCTTCCCAGTCACGAAAAAGACAAAAAAAAAAAAAAAAAAAAAAAAAAGAGAACAAGAGGCAGAAATGCCTTCTCTTCTTGCACAGGACATTGTTGCATGTGACACCTTGAGAAGACAGAGTAATCCTGAAGACAAGCCCTCTGCTGAGGAGGGTCTGATAGTCCTGGGATGTTAGAGAGGCTAGGAAGAAGCCAGGGTACTTGATGATGTGGAGACACTGAATCAGTTAATCCTGTAATTTTTGTCTCTCCAGACTTCTTCAATTAATAAAGCCAGTAGAATTGTGTGGGTTTTCTTTCTCTCTCCTTTCTTCCTCCCCTTTCTCTTTCTTTCTTTCTTTCTTTCTTTCTTTCTTTCTTTCTTTCTTTCTTTCTTTCTCCTCTCTCTCTCTCTCTCTCTTTCCCTTCCTCCCTCCTTTCTTTCTGTCCGTCTTTGTTTCTTTTCACCAGTGTATATTTGGCTGGATTGGAAAATAAATGTGGTTAGGTGAGAAGGAGAAATGTCATTAAAAGCCTTGAAAACCAGACAGAAGAGTTGAGGTTTGGTATCGTCAATCACAGGGAGCTACAGAAGAGTTTTGAACAAAATGATCATTTTAGATATGATTCATTTGAGAATGATATGATGGCTAAAATAATGGATAGAAGAGTCTGGATTTAAGAAGACCAACTAAAAAAATTTGGCAGTGGTCTAAGTATGAAACAACAGGACTAGACCAGTCTTATATTAGGGAAAATCACTGTGTGCTTTTGATTTAGTTTCCTTCATTTCTCTATTGTCCTGTAAGGCCGGGTGGAGAAGAACTTTCTGACAGTGAGACAGGATGTATATAACTGGGGGCAAAGTCCTCAGTATAAAAGAAGTTATCGAAGAGCAGGTTGATGGTTTATCAAGAAGAAGAGAAACAAATGCCCAGGAAATGAGAGATGGAGGATCAAAGAATTCTTTCTGAAATGCAAACAGTACTGTCCCTGTGTTCCCTATCTCTACCAGTTCTGTTGGCTGGATTCACTGAAATGGCAAATCCAAAGGAGAAGGAGAAATCATTGCCCTCTGATGGCAGTTGGGGCATCCAGAAGCATGTTAACTGCTTCTTAGCTTGAGAAGCCTCTCAGGTGGGAGAATATTTTCTGCCATATACTTTGGACACCCCCATGTATACTACCTGTGTGATATTCCTTTAATAAGAAAATATATCTCTATTTAATTCTTAGATTAATATGAAAACCTGTAAAACAGACATATATTCAGGTCCCAGTTAAGCTAATCTGATATTTAAACATTTGGATTTAAGGTAAATTAAAGCAATGTTTCCATTATAAAATTGTTCTCCAACAGTTCACTTTAAATAGCAACTGTCTCTGGTGTATATTAAAATATAATTAAATTTTCAGTTGATTTTGCTAGCAACATGTCTATTTTGAAAAGTAAATTCAAACTGCAAAGAAAGTTATTTTTATGCTTGGTAAAGACGCATTGTTCTAAATAATGATTACAACAGAGAAATTAAAAGACACACACAGCTTTTACCCAGCAGGGAGTGTATCTTGAGACTCAATAAATTTAAGCTAATCTGATTTTAAAAAGCACAATTTCTTCTCTATACATAATTGTATCAGTGAGGGATTGCATTTGGCAGAAAATCCCAGAAAAGCTGACAAACAGTGATTTAAAAATTAGTGAGATTATTTGTCTACTGCTTCAAAAAGTCTGGGAGAAAGCAGCTCAATGATACCATCAAGAAATAAAATTTTTCTCTCTTCCTGCTACACCATCATAAGCGATGGTTGTTGCATTCTGAACATTGCATAAGATCCAGACAAGAGGAAGAAGGAAGGGGGAAAGGAACTTCAGTTGACTTTTACTTGTGTTTCATTGGACAGAACTGAGTTACATGGCCACTTCTAGATGTGAGGGAGTCTGAGAAAGAAACAGTTGGCATGGGTATTGAGCTAGATGATTTGAAGTATGTGCTTCAGTAATATTAGTTACTTTGATAGAAGAAGAAATGTCATATAAAGACAACTCAGATATCAGGTGGCAGACTGGCTAGGTTTTGACACAGTGGACCTAAAACATACATATATGGTGTATCAGTCTGGCGTTGGTCAATAAAATAGAGCCACTCAAAGTATATCAAGAATAAAGGAATTTTATATTTCAGGATAAAGAGGAATTTAATATAGGAATAAGAGCTTAGATAGATGTTAAAAAACTGATAGTCAAGGTCAGGAAAGCTGCAGACTCCATTAGGTCAAGGAAGCAGACCTTGGAGACCTCAACCTGAAGCACCAAAGTGAGTAGTTCTCAAAAGCTTTTTGGGTAACTGTTGTGATCCTCAAAGACTCTAAGAAGCTCCAATCTATTGTGTCCAGCACAATGGCAGACACAGAGTTGGGGCTCAAAAACAGCTTGTTGCTTCCTTGTTTGATAGATTCATAAGAATACCTTGGCTGTTGAAACTCACTTACCAGTGTTGAAATCCACATATCAGTGTTAGACATGGCCAGCATGTGGATGAGGGTTTACTCAAGAAAATAGAAGCCACTCCAAGTATTTCAGAAAGAAGGAAATGAACACAGGAAATTGGTTACACAGGTAGTGGAAGAGCTGAAAAAAAAAAATAGAGTATTATTAAGCAACACAGAAATTAGCAACAACAGACAACTGTTACCACCCTTTGGCTAAAGGGCACAGGAATCAGCAGTGTTATCAGAGCACATAAGCTGAGGTCACTTAGGATCTAGGAGGGAAGGGCTTTTCTAATGGAGCTGGAGCCAGGAAGACATAGTCTCTTCCATGTAGCAGTGAGAGAGTGGGGGAGAAGTACCCTGGCTTTTCCCTTTCTTCTACCCTCCAATCTTCTACCTGTGTCTCCCACTGGCTGAACTGAGCCAGAAGCCAGTTGACTGTACAGGTCAGCCTGTAGGAGTCAGCTTCTTTGTGATATAGAGTAGAGCAGGGCAAGTAAAATAAATGGATCTGAGGGCAAATAGAAAATGATTGGTACAGACTCTGCATGTGTGTGTGTGTGTGTGTTTGTGTGTATGAGAGAGAGAGAGAGAGAGAGAGAGAGACAGACAGACAGAGAGAGAGAGAGAGAGAGAGAGAGAGAGAGAGAGAGGCTTGAGAACAGAGAAGGATCTCAATGGGGTCTGCATAAACTGGCATCTTTCCTGATACTTCAATGTCCCCAGATGTTTTGCATAATCCCAGAGACCTAAACTTTGACCTATCAGTGCCATATACTGGCAGCTTCATGGCTCAGTTGTGTGGCCCTGCTAAGTCCATGCTATTTTCATCTTTTCCTTGTGGTAGGTTAAAACAGCCAGATTCTGATATGATCAGTACTTGGCAAGATTACAGTTGTGCTGAGCATTTTGATCCAGTTTGAGTCCTTTATAAATTAGAAGGAAGGTGGGATAATTTGCAGAGATGAAGAAGAATATTTACGATTTAGATATGACTATGTCAGTTTCCTTTAAAAAGTTCTAAGGTTGATTTAAAAATTTTAATATTGGTTAGAGAACAGATCCTTCATTTAAGAATTGTTTGATTTATTGAAGAATTAAAAACTTTACAATACAGTCCTAAGTTTACTTAGGAATTTAGAGGCTAGATAGAATGCTATACCTGGGAAAATTGATATCTGTGGCCATGCAAAAAGTTTCATACTATTTTGCTTCATGTATTTTAACATCTGTAAGTGGCAAAGTGATTTTATTGATTGTCTTCATGCTGGGTTATCTAAAGGCAGCAATGCTTGATTTACCTGGTGAGCATTCTTAATATTGAAATTGTCTTTGGGACATGTATGGAATATGAAATTGGAATGCTGAGCCTTATTGATAAGTTAATTCATTTACAAAATGTTGAAAACCTGCACACTCAAATTCAGCTTGAAATATTTATCTGTACATTTGACAAATTTATAAAAATGGCCTGTAGTGGATAATGTCAGTGCTGTATTCAGATCCTCCCCCAAAATATTTTAAACATTTAACTTTCAACCACCAGCACTTGTGGCTCATTCTCTGGGGACTGTCCCCACTTTTGCTCCTCAGATGCAGAGAGATGGAGCTGCCTGGGAATTTATGTTCCCCTGGGATGGCTCTTACCTGATGGGAGCTAAAGTATGAAAGTTTCAGTTCCCTTGTCTATCAAGTCAGGACAACTATGAGGAGTAACTTTAACTGCAGACTTTCCCAGCAGGATCAGGCTGAAGTGACTCTCTATGGAACTATGCCTGAGATCACCCCCTTGCTTGGCTTGGAATTTTGATTGCTGTGTGACAAATTATAGTAATCCCCCCATTATCTGCAGTTTTCCTTTCCATGGTTTCAGTTGCCCATCGTCAACCATAGTCCTGAAATAGGTGAGTACAGTGCAATAAAATATTTTGAAAGAGGGCCGGCCCGGTGGCGCACTGCTACAGTGCGCCGCTTGAGAGTGCAGCGGCGCTCCTGCTGAGGGTTCGGATCCCACATACAGACCGGTTCCCGCTGGCTGGCTGAGCGAGGTGCGGGCGCGGCACCGAGGTTTGCGATCCCGTTGCCGGTCCCTGGTCCAGTACGGGCGCGACACTGAGGGTTGTGATCCGTTGCCGGACACGAAAAAAGACAAAAAGGAAAAAAAAAAATTTTTGAAAGAGAGAGAGACCACATTCACATGACTTTTATTATAGTATATTATTATAGTTATTCTATCTTATTATCAGTCATTGTTGTTAATCTCTTACTGTGCCTAATTTATTAATTAAACTTTATCATATGTATGTCCAAGTATGTACAGAAAAAACCTAGTATATATAGGATTTCAGGCATCCACTGGGGGTCTTGGAATGTATTCCTCACAGATAAAGAGGGACTACTGTACTATAAAAGTTAGCATCTTAAAACAACAAAAAGTTATTTTCCCACACAGTTTCTGAGGAGCAGGAATCTGGGAGTGAATTAGCTGGATGGTGCTGGCTCAGGGTCTCTCATGAGGTTGAACTGAGCTGTCAGCTGGGGCTATAGTCATCTGAAGCTGCTTCCAGTCTCACTCACAGGGTTGTTGGCTGGAGACCTCAATTCCTTGCCATGTGGGCCTTTACGTAGGACTGCTTGAGTGTCTTCAAGACATGGCTGCTGGATTCTCCTGGGGGTGGAGGATT